>NC_090649.1:302031519-302331519 GCF_040937935.1 Hyperolius riggenbachi
TGCTGAGCAGCATTAAAAGATATAAAGCGTAAGCTTTCAACCAATAGGCCTTCTCCAGACTCTATTCTTGTGGACTGAAGAAGGCCTATTGGCTTACTCTTCACATCCTTTGAAGTTGATTAGTAAATAGTATCATTAGGGCTGGATATCAGGAAAGGCCACAACGGCTCAGGCCTTGCGCGGCTACAGACTAGGGGTGGCTGGATATGAAATTGGTGCAACAGCATACGGAAGTGGAGGCTAGAAATTGAAAAAGTAGACTAAAATGGGGAGAAACACATGGAAGAGGGCTGCTGCTGCCCAAGAGAGCTGTACATGAAAGAGAGGTGCTGCTTTATATGGATGATACATATGGAAAGGGGAGGCTGTACATGAAATGGGGGAGGGGGTGCTGCAGCATATGGAAGTAGAGGAACAAGTTAGCTTAGGGGGGAAAATGTATAAATTTGGCCTTGGGTATCATTATGATTAAAAACCTTTTGCTTTACTGATGATGGTGAACAAATACTGTTCCCTGCTAGTACAAAAGTCTATATAAAATTCATCTTCACTGTAGAAGTAATTACGTTACTGAAAAAAGTGTAAGTGAAAAAAACGAATAAGCATAATACCCAAGTAGCTTGTGGTGACCCAAAACTACCCAAAAAAAGTGAATAAAGTGTCCTTTTTCAAATTATATCTGCAGGGACAATAACACTTTTTAGGAAGACTATAGCATCAGTAGACAGCACGGCATTGAAGGCAATATTTAGACTTCTGCTCTTTTTGTTTCATTGCTCTGTAAATCTGCACAAAGCAGAAGTAAAATTTATCGCACCCCTCATACCCCTACAGCTTTGCATACATCCTTAATGTAAGTAGGGATGATTGCTCAGCCTACGCATAGTATGTGCGCCAGTTGTCAGCCATGCAAGAGAGCTTTCATAATGAAACATACAAAGCTTCAGAACAAGGATTGGAGAAACACCAGAGTAAACAGCTGCATGTCAATGTAAAGCAGCTTGCTAAAATAATTGACATGTATAATATTTAATAAGGATAGTCTTTTTCTCACGCTATGAGGACATACAACGCCTGTCGGTCGACATTGGATGAAAGAGAGGCTGTCGCTAGCTTACAGGGAGTCACCCTGGCATCAGATGGCTCTAAAGATTTGCCATGCCAGTTCTTTAAGTGACATTGGGGGGTTGCCACACACACACTAGATTTGCACAAGATTCACTCAAGATGGTCTTTATTGGACTTAAATCAACTTAATAATAGATGCAATCTACCCAAAACATTATGTACTTTACTGTATTGGGCATTCCATATCAAATAGGTTATTTGGGTATCCATGGATACATTCCCAGTTTTCCATTACCATCACTTCAAACATGAGTAAGCAAAGTCACTGACTTGGGTCACAGATCAGTGTTTCTTCTGCACTGGAAGACTTTTCCATAGATCTCTCAGTTAAAAAAATTGGGATACTCATTCACTGTCATAATAAATAGTAGTCTTCTATAATATGATCTGTCATGTCATGATCATTGTATATATATATGGAATCATGCATCAAAGGTGCTTTGAAATTGTACATTACATTTAAACACATTTTTCCATTCGTTCTTTCTTTGTTGTTCTAAGTTGTAATGGTGGTAGTGCTTCACAGACACAGCGACTGAATGGGAAGATTTTGAATACTATAGTTTTGTGTCCAGGACTGCACCATCTGTTTGTACAATACACTATCCATGAGTCACCTCTCACAGCTTGTGCTATTTATTTAAAGAACTGTCCTTTTCCAGTTGGCTTTCAGCTCTAGAAACACAGCTTTAACCATGTGTCTGTTTTTGAAGGATTATTTCTGGGTCAAAGAAAGCCACAGGTTTAAAAAACTTCTCCGTAACAAAACAGGTTTGGGATAAAAATAGATTAGCAAGAGGAAGTTTATACATTGACTTCTAGTAAAGCTGTGGAATTTACACCCTGAATTTTGAGAAGAAAACAGCAACTTTATTTACTCTGAGCCCAGCTGCATAGGGCATGCGACCAGAGAACGGAATAATTGTATCACTGTCGATACAAAAAAACACCAACTTTTATTTTAGTAATTTTTATTTGCAGTGTTTTTCATAACATTTAGATCAAAACAAGGTTATAGCCCCCTATTTATGCCCTTGGAAGAATCCATTAAAAATACCTCTAGCCATTTTAACAGTCCAGTTTGCTCATGATGTTTTCAGGGTTGAGTATTATCTAAACAAACACGCACGCACGCACGCACGCACGCACACACCATTTGTAAAGTGTTTTTCTCCCATAGGACCAAAAGACAAGACAAGACAAGACAAATAACATTTATATTGCGCTTTTCTCCTTGCGGACTCAAAGCGCCAGAGCAGAGCAGCAGCCACTAGGGCGCGCTCTATTGGCAGTAGCAGTGTAAGGGAGACTTGCCAAAGGTCTCCTACTGAATTAGTGCTGGCTTACTGAACAGGCAGAGCCGAGATTCGAACCCTGGTCTCCTGTGTCAGAGGCAGAGCCCTTAACCATTACACCACCAGCCAACTGCAAAAGTGCATAAGCTTGTCTCAGATCAGTGCATAGTTGTAGTGTGTGATGTGTTACAGGGGAAAACGATATGTGATCATCAATCCAAGACTAAACAGGTGTCTTTGCAGTTTTGATTTAAGCGTGTCCAGGGTTAAACCTGTGTTAATCAGATGTGCCAAGGCATTCCATAGGGTAGGGGCAGCATGATAGAAGGCTCTGACTCCAAAGGGTACTAACATTTTCTATATTTTTATATCATCTGATGAAGTCCTAAAAGCAGATGAAGAAAGCCTAATTAACCAAATGGAAATAAAAATGTATTTGGCCAGGCAATTATTAAAAAACAAATATCTAGTAACACATTAGAATGTGGCAAAAGTAGGCGACCCCTTTTAATTTAATTACAATGACATCAAAGTCTAATGTTTTCAAATAATAAGATGAAAATTAGGTGTGAGTGGAAGACCATGTTTTATTTAACACACTGGGATCCAACAAGGACTGATCACACATGCAACACATTTGTGGATGTGTGTCATGGCTGGAATAAAGGAGCTGTGGAGGCGAAGGTGAGGACCTCAGAGAAAAGAGTTGTTGACGCCCATAAAGCTGGAAAAGGTTACAAGACCATCTCTGAAGTGTTTGAACTTTACCACTCAATAGTCAGATAAATTGTGTACAAATGGCTGAAATTCTAACAGAAAAGTGGTGGACTATCACAGATAACTCCAACTAAAAGGCATGGAATAGCCAGAAAGGTTATATAGGTACCCATGGTAACTTCTAGGCAAATGAAGGACTGACTTAGATGTGTATTGTTGATGTCCAGACCATGAGCCCATTATCATTAGGACACAGAACAGCAATAAACGGTGTTTATGAGAGGGTAGCAAGCAGAGCATCATTGCTGCCCCCACCAAAATAGTCTTGACTGACTACAGTTTGCAAAGACATATGACTGCACTTCCTGTTTTTTATTTTTACAACTGAGAATTACCAGTAGTTACGGTGAATTTACTCGTTCTATTGCCTTTGAATCTCAATACTGCAGAATGAAAAATCCAGTCATTAAAGGAATACTGTAGGGGGTCGAGGGAAAATTAGTTGAACTCACCTGGGGCCGCAAACATCCTGTGTCCGCGCAGCCATTCACTGATGCTCCGGCCCCACCTCTGGTTCACTTCTGGAATTTCAGACTTTAAATTCTGAAAACCACTGCACCTGCGTTGCCGGGTCCTCGCTTCCGCTGATGTCACCAGGAGCGTACTGCGCAGGACCAGTATGGTTTGTGCCTGCGTAGTACGCTCCTGGTGACATCAGCTGGAGCGAGGACACGGCAACACCGACGCAGTGGTTTTCAGACTTTAAAGTCTGAAATTCCAGAAGTAAACCGGAGGCGGGGCCGGAACATCGGTGAGTGGCTGCACGGGCACAGGATGCCTGCAGGGGACCGTTAAAAGCCCCGGGTAAGTTCAACTCATTTTCCCCTTACCCCCATACAATAGTCCTTTAAAGCATTAATATGCTTTCATAATGTGGTGACAGTGACAGATATATTATTATAAAGCAAAATAAATGAACTAAAAAAAAGTGATTATGTGGTTCGCATTTAAAAGGACACACATTTAGCAGTTTTGATTATTCAGTTTCTCTAACAAACAGAATATTCTATGTCACATACACACTGCAGATATTGGTTATATTTTCTTCCAGTGCTGGTTGAATTTAATGAATGATGTATAAGTTTGTTGTTATTTGATCAGAGTGGTTTTGATTAATGGAAAGATTAATGAAATGGTTACATTACTTGACACAATAATGGTGGTGCTATGTAAAGGTTTCTAAGTCAAATAATGTAGGTGGTCAATTCTGTAAGCACTAATAAATATCTGGTACAGCCCTCCCCAGGCATAACGATGGTTGTAATTAAGTATAGTAATGTGATTTATGTCTTTTAGTGTATAAAGGCTACTCCACCTGAAATTTTATATTTTGTTAAATATTTCTCTTGAATGATACTTAACTTGTGAAGTGCATTTAATGGGACCACAGTGATTTTGTTACAGGTTGTTATGGCATTAGCTGTATCAAATCTTGATGTTGCTGCAGGGCCGGGCCGAGGCATAGGCTGGAGAGGCTCCAGCCTCAGGGCGCAGTGTAGGAGGGGGCACACAATTCATTCAGCTATCATTCCTAATTGTGTTTGAAGCAGAAAGAAATAAGAAAAGGGGATATATGGCAGTTACTGCAAGCCAGATAACTAGATATTAAGGTGTTGGGGAGGTTGTGGACCCTGTGGCGCCTCTTAGTCTAATAGCAATCAGTGTGTGACGGCTGGGGTAGGAGGGATGGGGGGCGCACTTTGGTGTCTCAGCCTTGGGTGCTGGAGGACCTTGTCCCTGCTCTGTGTTGCTGGTGAGCTCCCAACTTACTGTTTATTTGTCCTGAGTGGATTCTGGACCTACCGCTACGCCAGACATTCATGCTCAGGAAACCGGGAGTTCTCTGTAAACTGATGACATACTGTATATCAGTGATGTCATGGCTGCGCAAGTCAGAGAACTGCCAGAGCTCAGAGCAGACCTGGTGCAAGCCTAGCCCTGGCATGTTTTTTGCATGTGCTTGAACACTATGCCCCCAGAAAATACACTACTGTTTTGCTCTGCACACTTCTCTGGTTTCCCATGTTATTGAAGCAAAATGGCGAGACTGAAAACTGTTTTGATCCAGCTTTGCTCAGGTTCACTTTTGACCACATTCACATAGTTTTAGGCCTTTCACCTTTAGTTAACATGCACGCAAGTGTTCCCTGCTAATCTCCGCCCCCAGAACTTGACACCAATCAGCGTTAGGTGGTCCTGGGGGAGCCACTCTGCGGCCGCCGATTGGTGTTAGGCGATCGTAGAGTGGTTAAAGTGGATCTGAGATGAAAAACTAACTATAGCATGGAACTTCTCTATTTTATCTAAAGTTTAGATGGTATACACAGTTAAGCTGCAAACAGCTTCAACAGTATATTATTATTTCTCCCTGTAATCAAATGAGAGCAGCCATATTCTTCTTGTCATCATTTGACAGCCAAGATGCTCTGCATCTCCACCCATCAGCCTGCGAGAACTCCACTCCCCTCTCCTCTTCTCTCCGCCCCTATCCGCCCCCTTGCATATGAAATCTTGTGCATGCTTCAGCAAAAGCCTCCTCCTCCCCAGGCTGAGCTCCCATGATCACTTGCAGTATGGGATTCAGAATGCCTAGGCACTGGAGGAGCTGGGGGGGGAGCAATTGGAGTAAGAATGCCCAATAAACTATATGTAAGGGGCAGGAAAATGAAGGCAGCAAAAGTTTGTCTCGGATCCACTTTAAGTGCTCAAATAGTGCATTTGGTTGGGTTGACATATCTCACATTTAGGCAGAGTTTAAACTATGACTGTAGGCATACTAATAAAGATTTACCTCAACATACTAGTCAGCTTTACTATACTGCCAGGGGTGTTACACAACTTTTTCTTACCCCCAGATGGATTTCAATCAGATTTCAACATGACTGGCACCTAACCCGATTTCCTCACTCCAGGTCAGCATTTGAGCTAGAAAAACATAATTGTGTAAATGCTGATTGTAATTCCAAAGTGTCATTATTATCCTCACAGAAGCACTGCTGGAAATGTGAGTGGGGTGGGTGAGAAAGTGATGAGAAGTTCAGAGACCCCAGAATGGGCTTGCTGTAGGAATCTAGTCCACTGTTTTAAAGGAAAGTTGAGAGAGTTTTCTGTTATGAGCAAGTAAGGAGTCTTTCATCATGCTGTGTGGTCGTGTGTGGTTCTTGGCTGCCATGTTTAAAGTATTTTGGCTGGAAATCACAAAATGCTATTAGCTACACTTGGGACATCTGTTACTTTACTGTATGTAGTAGTGATACTTTATTGTATATTAGCAGGGGCATTGCTAGGATCCTGGAAGATTCAGGACACCACTGGACACCAAATGAGGAGGTTGTGTGGCCCGTGGTGATGTGGTCTGGACAGGTGGCGGGCAGACCCAAATTGAAATAAACTAGCAGCAGTGTAATTTGAAGTCAGTGGGACCACCAGCAAAACGTTTGAATGATGATGATTAGATACAGGTGGCACCTGCCCTGTATCTTTGCTCCAAAAAAAGAGACTTACTAACACCCACTCAGAGGAGTTCTTATACCGGTGACACATACACACAAAGGTTAAACTTCAAGAGTGTCCTAATGACTTTTTCCTTTTAGTGAATATTTGTGAACAATTCCTGGTCAGATAGTACACGACAGTAAATATATTCAACTGTTTGTATTCAACTTCAACTGCAATATCTATTAAATAACTATTCATGATAAACAACAGGCTGTTGGGTTGCACTGTAGTCCAACTGAAAGCAGTACTTTTATAGCACTGGAGTTAAAGGACAACTGTAGTGAAGGGTATGTGGAGGCGGCCATATTAATTTCCTTTTAAGCAATACCAGTTGCATAGCAGCACTGCTGATCGGTTTGGCTGCAGTAGTGTCTGAATCACAACAGAAACAAGCATGCAGCTAATGTTGTCAGATCTGACAATCATGACAGAAACACCTGATCTGCTTGTTCAGGGTCTAGGGCAAAAGGTATAATAGGAAGAGGATCTGCAGGACACCCAGGCAACTGGCATTGCTTAAAAGGCAATAAATATGGCATCCTCCATATACCTCTCACTTCAGTTGTCCTTTAAGCTTAAATGTTGTGAGAATTGGGATAAGTCCATTTGGTACAGATACAGTAGTTCAACATTGTGTTAAAAAAGGAAAAGACAAGTGACTTTATTTTAGCTCTTCACTGATGTACATGCTCAAAATGCACATCAGCCCAATGCATTTATCAGAAATGTGGTAATTTAAAGAGAATCTGAAGCGAGTATAAAACTCGCTTCTTCTCTTATATTAGCAGGGGCATGTGTGCCCCTGCTAAACCGCTGCTATCGCGCTGCACAACGGGGGTCCCTTACCTCCCAAATCCCCTCCGTCCTCGCCGGGGATCTCTTCCGCATTGAGCCATGGCTAACGGCTATAGCTCTGCCTCACGCGCATCTGTCAGCGCGTATCTCCGCCTCTCCCCCGCCCCTCTCAGTCTTCCTTCACTGAGAGGGGCGGGGGAGAGGTGACGATGCGCCGCTGATAGACGGCACTGTGAGGCAGGGCTGCAGCAGTTAGCCCTGCCTCTAGGAGCAGCAAAATCTACGACCTATTTGGTCGTTGATTTTGCAGGGGGGGAATTGGGGGCTAAGGGACCCCGTTGTGCGGCAGGATAGCGGCGGTTTAGTAGGGGCACACATGCCCCTGCTGAATATAAGAGAAGAAGCGAGTTTTTTACTCACTTCAGTGTCTCTTTAAGTCAAACTTAACATAGCCTAGTCTTTGAAGGACCAAATATTAAACCATGATTGTGTAATATATTTAAAATAAGCTAAAAAAATGGTAGTGAATTGTAGCTCGCTAAGCTACTTTTTAAAATGTATTCTGTGTAAGTAATTTTTTTTTAGTTTATGGTTGAGACTTTTAATTACTCTTTATGTTGACAACAGCCAGGTTGCTACATTGCTACAGCTACAATAAATGCCATAGATAATAGTCTCTTGATACTGGAGGCTTGATACTAAAGTTTTGTGTGGGTGAGGCTAAGTATAGTTTTCTTATTATTATTTTATGGCGTGGCCATAACTAGAATAACATACATAGCTCAACTCATTGCATGGCTTGAACATGGTGTTCCTATATAAATGAACATAAACCAGATGTTCTTTAAGGAGATTATGTGCAGAGTAGCACGTTGTACATAACAGAATAGATACTTGTGCTTCATGGTGTGTTTGAAATGGTATAGCCAAAGATGGCATTGATTACTGCATTCTTGTGGTTTATTTGAAGTCTTTAGTATTAGGAATGTATAGCATTGCAGGTAAGGGACAGCTCATGTCCTGCCATATTCTTGAAAGAGAACATATGGAATTTAAATCTACACTATGCTGAGAATTTAAAGTCACCATGCTGTAATTTGTTGGTGTCCTGTGTACTGTAGAATATATCTTACTAATATTATAAATGTGAATGTTTGGATGTTTGTTACTACATCACACAACAATGGCTGAACGGATTTTGAATGACATTTGGCACACACATAGTACATTATGTGGAATAACATATAGGATATTTTTTATCCCCATAACCAAAAAGTGAGTGGAGACAAATACAAATTTTACTAGGAAAATATAAACTGCAGCCATTCTTACATTGTTAAAGCGGTATTGTCACCATAAAAATCAGATTTCAACAGCAACTGGTCTGAGTGTATTACGTGATAAAGATGCTAATCCTGCATTCAAAACTTGCAAAACGTTTTCTGCTGTTATGGTTTGGAGTTATCACATACTTTAGGAGCGCTGTCACTAGTGCCAAACAGTGCCAAAAAGTTGAATGCTGGGAGTTCTTTTGAATGCTGGGAGTTCTTTTGAATGCTGGGAGTTCTTTTTATCTATAATATATTCCTCCTCTTCCATTTATTTCCCTGCCTAGCTGATCACTTGTGTTTACAAGCAAGGCTGAGGTGACTCAGTGATTGGATGTGTAATTTCTTTCAAACACGTAGCTAGCAAAGTGCTAGCTGCGTGTTTGAAAGAAAAAATTGTGCAAATCGGCCCACCAGGGCCTGAGCGGTGCCCTGCGGCGTTACTGGACGAGCTGAGCTTGTCCGTAACACCCTGGAGGTTAAAGAACAAGCGACCCCCCCATGCTAACCTAGAAAAAACACATATATAAGTAGATAAATGCTACTTCTACTTACATAACAGATGTATTGTGCTATCCACGTAATGATTCCTGTGAATTTTATAAAGGAAAAACAGAAAATCCTATTCTAGGCAGTAGCCATTTTGCCAAGCTAATGCTGACATCATATCCTCCCTGACTCTTGTTTTCCCCCCTCCCTTCTCTTGCTCATTGTGTATAGAGATGGCCCGAACCTCCGATTTTTGGTTCGCGAACTTCCATAAAAGTTCGGTTCGCTTGAACTTTCGCGAACCGCAATAGACTTCAATGGGGACGCGAAATTTGAAAACTAGAAACATTTATGCTGGCCACAAAAGTGATGGAAAAGATGTTTCAAGGGGTCTAACACCTGGAGGGGGCATGACGGAGTGAGATAAACGCCAAAAGTTCAGGGGAAAAATCTGGATTTGACGCAAAGCAGTGTTTTAAGGGCAGAAATCACATTGAATGCTAAATTACAGGCCTAAAGTGCTTTAAAACATTTTGCATGTGTATACATTAATCAGGGAGTGTAATTAGAGTAATGCTTCACACTAACACACCAAACTCACTGTGTAACGCACCGCAAACAGCTGATTGTGTAGTGACGGCCGTGCTGGACTGGTGCACACCATGGCGAGATTACTCTTCCTCACTAAGTGATGCCAGGTAATGTCTGACTGACTTATCAAACTTTCAATGGTTCTTTCTCTACCATTGTTAAAGCTTACATCATTTTTTTTTAAATACTTGTTCAGCTTGCTGTTCAGCACCTGCAACGAGAATCTGTTATGGAGGGCAAGTCTGCCATTGTGAGTGACCACGGGTAATGGCCGGGGAATCAGGGTTCGATTCCGGTCCAGAGTGGGAGCCTAAGAAATGGCTACCACCCCCACACATCAAAGGAAGGCAGCAGGCACGCTGTGGGCAAAGGACCAGAAACGGCTACCACACATCCAAGGAAGGCAGCAGGCATGGCATGCACGTCCCGAGGTAGTGACCAAAAATAACAATACAGGAGGACTTTCGAAGCCCTGCTGTATATGACACTGACCGACTTTACTACCTGTAACGAGAATCTGTTATGGAGGGCAAGTCTGCCATCCATTCAAGTGAAAGGTATGCACTGACTGCCAGATATAATACAATGTGCAGTCACAGATGCAGTGAAAGGTATGCAGTGACTGCAAACAGCTGTTTGTGTAGTGACGGCCATGCTGGACTGGTGCGCACTATGACGAGAGTGCAGGTGATGGCGGCTTTCCAGCCCATATGGTCACGGGCTGAGGTAGCTGAATGACAGAACAGTGACTGTCCAGCTGATCAAAAAAATACATATATTCAGGCACATCACCTCTAGTTAGGACATTAAATAAGTTATTAAGGAAAGGGAGGTGCTGAAGGCGGTGTGGCCAGAAAACAGCAAAAATCTATTAACCTTTTGTACTCTCGCATGCAAATGTTCAAACAAATGCATTCATATTTTTTTTCTTGTTACTGACCCTTGTGGCTAGGATTTTAATTCAGTGCATTCCCTTCTTCCCCTGTATGTGTTTTTTTGTCAGCATGCACACAGCTTATGCTGGTGTATGTGCATGGTGCGCATGGATACATTACGTTAGCTCCCTTGTGCGATTGGTAAGATGCGCTATCTGTCCCAGGAGAGGACGTCAGGATGTGTGCTCCTAATCCCTAGATAGGTTTGATGCAATTAATGTTTGCATGTCTGCACTATACATGTTACAGGGCCAGAGTTAGGACACCTATGTTTACCTGGGTACTTCTGCGCAGTATAGGTGACTGAGCATAAGAATGCAGTCTTCTGTGAACTAAGACCAAGGCTTTTCACTTAGCTGTAGGGATAACAGTGGTGCCTGGATGAGTGAATCTGTGAATGCATTTATTTGAACATTTGCATGCGAGAGTGCGAAGGGTTAATAGATTTGTACTATCCATCTCCTCTTGCTCTTCCTCAGTGACGTCAGGTAAGTCCTCCTCCTCCTCCCAGCCACGAACAATACCACTAGAAACCTTGGGCTAGAACATTCCCATCTCCCCAGATTGTGTCCTTCTACTGAAATTTTAGAGGTACTGGGTGACGGCTTTCTCCTTTTGTAGCAGGCGAGAGAACATAAGGAGGGTTGAATTTGAGCGAGTCGGGCTATCGCAAATGAGGTGGCTCACCGGCAACTTGTTTCTCCGCTGAATCTCGGCAAAGTGTGCCATGGCCATGTAAGACTGCCTGAAATGCCCACACAACTTCCTGGCCTGATTCAGGACGTCCTATAAGCCTGGGTACTTTGACACAAAACTTTGAATGACTAGATTCAGCACATGTGCCATGTAGGGTACATGTGTCAGCTTTCCCAAATTCAATGCAGAAATTAGATTGCTGTCGTTGTCACACACCATGTTGCCAATCTCCAGCTGGTGCGGGGTCAGCCACTGATCCACCTGTTTGTTAAGAGAAGCCAGGAGAGTTGCTCCAGTGTGACTCTCCGCTTTAAGGCAAGACATGTCTAAGATGGCGTGACACCGTCGTACCTGGCATGCAGCAAAGGCCCTGGGGAGCTGGGGCTGTGTAGCTGGAGAGGATATCGCAGCACCAGTAGGGTTGAACTGCCATGCAGCCAAGGAGGAGGAGGATGACGACAGCGAAGAGGATGTAGTAGGAGGAGAGGAGGTGGCAGGAGGCCTGCCTGCAAGCCATGGAGGTGTCACAAGTTGGTCCGCTGCACAGCCACATACTCCCTGCTTGCCATCGGTCACCAGGTTGACCCAATGGGCTGTGTAAGTAATGTACCTGCCCTGACCGTGCATGGCAGACCAGGCATCCGTGGTCAGGTGGACCCTTGATCCAACGCTGTGTGCCAGAGATGACACCACTTGCCTCTCAACTTCACGGTACAGTTTGGGTATCGCCTTTTTAGCGAGTTAATGGCGGCCTGGCATCTTCCACTGTGGTGTCCCAATGGCCACAAATTTACGGAAGGCCTCAAAGTCCACCAGCTGGTATGGTGACAGCTGGCGAGCTAACAGTTCCGCCAAGCCAGCTGTGGGACGCCGGGCAAAGGGGTGACTGGCAGAAATTGGCTTCTTCCGCTCAAAGATTTCCTTCACAGACACCTGGCTGCTGTGGGCAGAGGAGCAGGAGCCGCTCAAGATCAGAGGCGGAGTGGAGGAGGGTGGCTGTGAAGGTGCAAGGGAGAAAGCGGCTGAAGATGATGCACCTGAAGGAGGAAGAGTAGAAGGAGGGTGGCTTTTCTTTTGTGTGCTGCTTTTGCTCAGGTGCTCTTCCCATTGCAGTTTGTGCCTTTTCTCCATGTGCCTTCATAAGGCACTTGTCCCTACGTGAGTGTTGGCCTTTCCATGGCTCATTTTTTGGAGGCAGAGAGAACAGATGGCATTGCTCCGATCTGAGGCAGACAGACTAAAACATTTCCAAACCGCTGAGCCTCCCTGGGGTGATGGCACTATGGTGGCATCAGCAGCTGACGTTGAAGGGCATGTTGGCTGGCTGTACATAGGTAGCAATACATGCTGCCGGACACTGCCACCAGCTGTTTCTGAAGACGAGCTCCCCCTGCTTCTTTCAGGAACTCTTCTCCTCCTACTCCTCTCTGACTCCCCCTTTGAACTGTCCCCCTGTTCATCTCCTCTATTGGGAACATACATGGAAGCCGTATCATTGTCATCATCATAATCATCCTGCCCAGCTTCGTTTGCATCAGACACCTCCAAAACTGCACCAACAGCAGGTATTTCATCATCCCCCTCCGCACATGTTACGTCCATAGTGTCGCCTAACTCAGACATATGAGGTGGTGAAACTTGCTTAGCGCCTTCATCTGGTTGTAACATTAATGGCTGTGCATCAGTGATTTCCCCACCAAATAAATCCTGCGAACTGTCATGTAGCGGATGTGGTACTTGGAGTAGCGCTGGTGGTGGCGGAAGATGAGGTGTTCTGTGTTAAATAGTCAACCACGTCCTGACAATCTTGGGAGTTGATGGGATGTGCCTTTTTCTGAGCATTGTACTTTGGTCCAGGGCTGCATGAAATCACATCACCACGACCTCGCACAGACCTGCCGGGTGGCCTCCCTCTGGGTCTGCCTTTACCTCTGCCTCTACCTGTTTTGTCCATATTGGGGGGATGAAGTGAAAGGTATGCACTGACTTTAGTAATACAATATGCAGTCACACAGGTGCAGTTAACAGGTATGCACGGAGTGGTATATCACACTGCGTACACTCATGTAGGTAGGTGGGTGCAATGAAGTGAACAGGTAGTAGTAGGTATATGCAGTGATGGGTATTACAATATGCACCTGTCACACACAGACAGGTACCGGACAGGCACAGTGACACTGCATGCGCTCACATAGGTGGGTGGGTGCACTGAAGTGAACAACAGGTAGTAGTAGGTACAGTATATGCAGTGATGGGTATTACAATGTGCACCTGTCACACACAGACAGGTACCGGACAGGCACAGTGACACTGCGTGTGCTCACGTAGGTGGGTGGGTGCACAGTGAACAACAAATAGGTATATGCAGTGGGTATTACAATGTACGGAACGCTCCATAGTGTAAAACCATAAAATTTTAATGTGCGCAAATGCAAGTTCTACTTACAAGATTGCAGTTAAAATGTCGCATGTAAACAGCAGATTGACACGTCCTACCTCCAGAAGTGTGGGCATAGCCAGGATGTGGCCAGCAGCAACAGCGTCCGTGCATCACTCACTTCATCCCATGATATTGTGAATCCCACTCATCCACCAAACCAATATCCCATTTGAGTCACCGGCTATAAGACCTGATTGAAATGCTACTGATTCAGATCTTGATGCCCGTTTTAAAGTTTTGGATATATATATATATATATATATATATATATATATATATATATATATATATATATATATATATATATACTGTATATATATATATATATATATATATATACAGTATATATACATATATATTTATTTATTAACCCAGTCAGATCCCCATAGACTACTATAAACTAAGTCCACTCGGACACTATAGCAATGCTAGTTTGCCACATTTTCGTTTTTATTTTCGTACATTTATATATTTATTATAACTATTCATGGCTTGCTTATATTTATGCCACTTCCTCCATGACTCCTAGGTTAAATTTGCTGTCACCGGCACTATTTAAATGCTTTGGCTAGTTTCGCCGGCTTCATGACAACCCAGAAGCACCACATAGCTGCTTCAATTCCTATTCTGTTACTATGGCCACTGAGAAACGGAGCGATGTCACTTCCACCTTGACGTCATTACACCGCCCCCCTCCCTGCATTCATTCACACTTGATGCGGGCGGAAGCAAACATTTTTACACCAATACCATGACCATTGAGAAGCGGAACCGCGCAACTTCCGCTTTGATGTCACTACCTCGCCTCCATCCAGCGATCATCCTTATTCCATGCGGGTGGAAGCGACCATTTTTAAATGAACGTGCCCAGTGCCCTAGCGTGATCTAACGAAGGCAGGGATGCCAAAACACATCATCACGCTAGAGGCATGAGACGAGCGAGGACACGCCCCCCACTAGTGAGAGGACTTTCCCTGAGAACGGACACTGTTGCTGCTGGCCACAGCCTGGCGGTGCCCACACATTAGCATCTTTATCACTTAACCACTTGCCAAGTCGATGGGCGGCGGCAAGGGCTGGGCCCAAACGACCGCAATACGCCCATCGGCGATGGCGGCGGCGGGCGTGGTTAGGCACCGGCAACAGGCTTCGCCCACCTTGCACAGTAACCCGCCGGCCGTTCGGAAGCACCAGTGGGTTACTAGCACCCAGATCGCCACAAACAAAGTGTATAATACGCTTTGTAATGTATACAAAGCGTATTATACAGGCTGCCTCCTGCCCTGGTGGTCCCAGTGATCGAGGGACCACCATGGCAGGCTGCAGCCACAGAGGTAAGCACCCAAGCACACTGATCTGCCCCCCCTTCCCTCTGATCGCCCACGGCAGCCCTCAGACTTCCCCTGCCCACCCCTCAGACCCCTGTTTACACCCAATCAATCCCCTAATCACCCATCAATCACTCCCTGTCAATATCTGTCACCACTATTTTTTCTGTTAGGTCCTGAACTGCCACCTGGGGCTCCTGATCACCCCCCCCCCCACACACTCTCAGATCCTCCGCAGACCCCCCCCAGACCCCCCCCCTGTGTACTGTATACATCTATTGTCCCCACTAATCACCCGTCAATCACCTGTCAATAACCCCCTGTCACCACTAACACTGCCCCCTGAGGGTTCCTGATCACCCCCCCCCCACACTTTCAGATCCTCCCCAGACCCCCCCCCCCCCCCCGTGTACTGTATGCATCTATTCTCCCCACTAATCACCTGTCAATCACCCATCAATCACCTGTCAATCACCCATCAATCACCCCCTGTCACTAACACAGCCCCCTGGGGGCTCCTGATAACCCCCCCCCCCCCCCCGCACTCTCAGATCCCCCCCAGATGCCCCCCAAGTGTACTGTATACATCTATCCTCCCCTGTAATCACCTGTCAATCACCCGTCAATCACCCGTCCATCACCCCCTGTCACTGCCACCCATCAGATCAGACCCTAACCTGCCTCTTACGGGCATCTGATCACCCGCCCGCACCCTCAGATCCTCCACAGACCCACCGTCAGATCACCTCCAAGGTGCATTGTTTACATCTGTTCTGCCACCTAATTACCCACTGATCACCCATCAATCACCCCCTGTCACCACCTGTCACTGCTACCCATCAGATCAGACCCCTATCTGCCCCTAGGGCACCCAATCACCTGCCCACACCCTCAGACCCCAGCCCTGATCACCTCGCCAGTGCATTGCTTGCATCTATTCCCCCTTCTAATCACACCTTGAGACACCCATCAATCACCTCCTGTCACCACCTGTCACCCCCTAGCACACCTACCCATCAGATCAGGACCTAATTTGCCCCGTGTGGGCTCCTGATCACTTGGCCAAACCCTCAGATCCCCCTCAGACCCCCTTCCGATCACCTCCCAAGTGCATTGATTGCATCTATTTTCCCCTCTAATCACCCCCTGAGGCACCCATCAATCACCTTCTGTCACCCCCCCTAGCACTCCTATCCATCAGATCAGGCCCAATACAACCTGTCATCTAAGAGGCCACCCTGCTTATGACCGGTTCCACAAAATTCGCCCCCTCATAGACCACCTGTCATCAAAATTTGCAGATGCTTATACCCCTGAACAGTCATTTTGAGGCATTTGGTTTCCAGACTACTCCTCATGGTTTTGGGCCCCTAAAATGCCAGGGCAGTATAGGAACCCCACAAGTGACCCTATTTTAGAAAAAAAGACACCCCAAGGTATTCCGTTAGGTGTATGACGAGTTCATAGAAGATTTTATTTTTTGTCACAAGTTAGCAGAAATTGATTTTTATTGTTTTTTTCACAAAGTGTCACTTTCCACTAACTTGTGACAAAAAATAAAATCTTCTATGAACTCACCATACACCTAACAGAATACCTTGGGGTGTCTTCTTTCTAAAATGGGGTCACTTGTGGGGTTCCCATACTGCCCTGGCATTTTAGGGGCCCTAAACCGTGAGGAGTAGTCTAGATACCAAATGCCTCAAAATGACCTGTGAATAGGACCTAGGCTGCAAAAAAGTCACACATGTGGTATCGCAGTACTCAGGAGAAGTAGTATAATGTGTTTTGGGGTGCATTTTTACACATACCCATGCTGGGTGGGAGAAATATCTCTGTCAATGACAATTTTTTTGATTTTGTTTTTACACACAATTGTCCATTTACAGAGATATTTCTCCCACCCAGCATGGGTATGTGTAAAAATACACCCCAAAATACATTTTACTACTTCTCCTGAGTACGGCGATACCACATGTGTGACACTTTTTTGCAGCCTAGGGGCCCAACGTCCTATTCACAGGTCATTTTGAGGCATAAGGTATTCCGTTAGTAGTATGGTGAGTTCATAGAAGTTTTTATTTTTTTGTCACAAGTTCGTGGAAAATGACACTTTGTGAAAAAAACAATAAAAATCAAATTCCGCTAACTTGTGACAAAAAATAAAATCTTCTATGAACTCACCATTAGAGATGTAGCGAACGGTTCGCCGGCGAACAGTTCCAGGCAAACTTTGGTGGTTCGCGTTCACCTGAAGCAGGCGAACTTTTGCGTAAGTTCGATTCGCCCCATAATGCACTATGAGGGTCAACTTTGACCCTCTGCATCCCAGTCAGCAGGCACATTGTAGCCATTCAGGCTACACTAAGCCCTGGAGCCCCACCCCCCCTTATATAAGGCAGCCTCAGGCGGCCATAAGAGTCACTCGTCTGCCTGCTATTAGACAGACTAGGGTGAGCTGCTGCAGATTGTTCTCCTAGGGACAGATTAGTTAGGTTCTTGGCTGCTTAGCTTGCTCCTGGCTGATTATTATTAACAAACAACAAACAAACACAGAACATTTATATCACGCTTTTCTCCTGACGGACACAAAGCGCCAGAGCTGCAGCCACTAGGACATGCTCTATAGGCAGTAGCAGTGTTAGGGAGACTTGTCCAAGGTCTCCTACTGAAATAAGTGCTGGCTTACTGAACAGGCATAGTCGAGATTCAAACCCAGGTCACCTGTGTCAGAGGCAGAGCCCTTAACCATTACACTATTCAGCCATCTATTATTGCTTTTATAGCGCCCCTCAACAGCTCTTTTCAGAGCTAATCCTGTTCTTTTTTTGTGTGTGTGTGTGTGTCAAACTAACACTTTTGTTGCAGACACAGGCTTGCTAATTTATACTGTGTGTGCCACTGCCAGAAACCCAGCACATTCAGTGACTACCTGTGTGTGTGACAGCAGGGAGCTGCACATTGTACTACCCAGTACTGCATATACCCAGTTCCTGTTGTGTTTACTTAACCCACCTCATCACTGCATATACCTAGATTTGTGTTGAGTGAACCCAGCTCACTGCATCTAACTACCTGTTGTGTTCAGTGAACCCAGCTCGCTGCATCTAACTACCTGTTGTGTTCAGTAAACCCACCTCACTGCATCTAACTACCTGTTGTGTTGTGTGAACCCAAATCACTGCATCTAACTACCTGTTGTGTTGAGTGAACCCAGCTCACTGCATCTAACTACCTGTTGTGTTGTGTGAACCCAGCTCACTGCATCTAACTACCTATTGTGTTCAGTGAACCTAGCGCACTGTCCTTAACTACCTGTTATGTTCAGTGAACCCACCTCACTGCATCTAACTACCTGTTGTGTTGAGTGAACCCAGCTCACTGCATCTAACTACCTGTTGTGTTGTGTGAACCCAGCTCACTGCATCTAACTACCTATTGTGTTCAGTGAACCCAGCTCACTGTCCTTAACTACCTGTTGTGTTCAGTGAACCCACCTCACTGCACCTAACTACCTGTTGTGTTGAGTGAACCCAGCTCACTGCATCTAACTACCTGTTGTGTTTAGTGAACCCACCTCACTGCATATTATTATTATTATTTAGTATTTATATAGCGCCGACATATTACACAGCGCTGTACAGTGTATATATATATATCTTGTCACTAACTACCTTTATT
This sequence comes from Hyperolius riggenbachi, assembly GCF_040937935.1. Taxonomy (NCBI): domain Eukaryota; kingdom Metazoa; phylum Chordata; class Amphibia; order Anura; family Hyperoliidae; genus Hyperolius; species Hyperolius riggenbachi. The sequence goes on from NC_090649.1 coordinate 302,050,501, forward strand.
GTTCAGTGAACCCACCTCACTGCATATAACTACCTGTTGTGTTCAGTGAACCCACCTCACTGCATCTAACTACCTGTTGTGTTGTGTGAACCCAGCTCACTGCATCTAACTACCTATTGTGTTCAGTGAACCCAGCTCACTGCATCTAACTACCTGGTGTGTTGAGTGAACCCACCTCACTGCATATAACTACCTTTATTGTTCAGTGAACCCAGCTCACTGCATCTAACTACCTGTTGTGTTTAGTGAACCCACCTCACTGCATATAACTACCTTTATTGTTCAGTGAACCCACCTCACTGCATCTAACTACCTGTTGTGTTGAGTGAACCCAGCTCACTGCATCTAACTACCTGTTGTGTTGTGTGAACCCAGCTCACTGCATCTAACTACCTATTGTGTTCAGTGAACCCAGCTCAATATCCTTAACTACCTGTTGTGTTCAGTGAACCCACCTCACTGCACCTAACTACCTGTTGTGTTGAGTGAACCCAGCTCACTGCATCTAACTACCTGTTGTGTTTAGTGAACCCACCTCACTGCATATTATTATTATTATTTAGTATTTATATAGCGCCGACATATTACACAGCGCTGTACAGTGTATATATATATATCTTGTCACTAACTACCTTTATTGTTCAGTGAACCCACCTCACTGCATATAACTACCTGTTGTGTTCAGTGAACCCACCTCACTGCATCTAACTACCTGTTGTGTTGTGTGAACCCAGCTCACTGCATCTAACTACCTATTGTGTTCAGTGAACCCAGCTCACTGCATCTAACTACCTGGTGTGTTGAGTGAACCCACCTCACTGCATATAACTACCTTTATTGTTCAGTGAACCCAGCTCACTGCATCTAACTACCTGTTGTGTTGAGTGAACCCAGCTCACTGCATCTAACTACCTGTTGTGTTGAGTGAACCCAGCTCACTGCATCTAACTACCTGTTGTGTTCAGTGAACCCAGCTCACTGCATCTAACTACCTGTTGTGTTCAGTGAACCCACCTCACTGCATCTAACTACCTGTTGTGTTGTGTGAACCCAGCTCAATGCATCTAACTACCTATTGTGATCAGTGAACCCAGCTCACTGCATCTGACTACCTTTTGTATTGAGTGAACCCACCTCACTGCATATAACTACCTTTATTGTTCAGTTAACCCACCTCACTGCATATAACTACCTGTTGTGTTGAGTGAACCCACCTCACTGCATATAACTACCTGTTCTGCTGATTTAACCCAGCTCACTGCATCTAACTACCTGTTGTGTTGAGTGAACCCGGCTCACTGCATCTAACTACCTGTTGTGTTGAGTGAACCCACCTCACTGCATATAACTACCTTTATTGTTCAGTGAACTCACCTTACTGCATCTAACTACCTGTTGTGTTGAGTGAACCCAGCTCACTGCATCTAACTACCTGTTGTGTTGTGTGAACCCAGCTCACTGCATCTAACTACCTATTGTGTTCAGTGAACCCAGCTCACTATCCTTAACTACCTGTTGTGTTGTGTGAACCCACCTCACTGCATCTAACTACCTATTGTGTTCAGTGAACCCAGCTCACTACATCTAACTACCTGGTGTGTTGAGTGAACCCACCTCACTGCATATAACTACCTTTATTGTTCAGTGACCCCACCTCACTGCATCTAACTACCTGTTGTGTTGAGTGAACCCACCTCACTGCATCTAACTACCTGTTGTGTTGAGTGAACCCAGCTCACTGCATCTAACTACCTGTTGTGTTCAGTGGACCCAGCTCACTGCATCTAACTACCTGTTGTGTTCAGTGAACCCACCTCACTGCATCTAACTACCTGTTGTGTTGTGTGAACCCAGCTCACTGCATCTAACTACCTATTGTGTTCAGTGAACCCAGCTCACTGCATCTGACTACCTTTTGTGTTGAGTGAACCCACCTCACTGCATATAACTACCTTTATTGTTCAGTTAACCCACCTCACTGCATATAACTACCTGTTGTGTTGAGTGAATCCACCTCACTGCATATAACTACCTGTTGTGCTGAGTGAACCCAGCTCACTGCATCTAACTACCTGTTGTGTTGAGTGAACCCAGCTCACTGCATCTAACTACCTGTTGTGTTCAGTGAACCCACCTCACTGCATCTAACTACCTGTTGTGTTGAGTGAACCCAGCTCACTGCACCTAACTACCTATTGTGTTCAATGAACCCACCTCACTGCATCTAACTACCTGTTGTGTTTAGTGAACCCACCTCACTGCATATAACTACCTTTATTGTTCAGTGAACCCACCTCACTGCATCTAACTACCTGTTGTGTTGAGTGAACCCAGCTCACTGCATCTAACTACCTGTTGTGTTGTGTGAACCCAGCTCACTGCATCTAACTACCTATTGTGTTCAGTGAACCCAGCTCAATATCCTTAACTACCTGTTGTGTTCAGTGAACCCACCTCACTGCATCTAACTACCTGTTGTGTTGAGTGAACCCAGCTCACTGCATCTAACTACCTGTTGTGTTTCGTGAACCCACCTCACTGCATATAATTACCTTTATTGTTCAGTAAACCCACCTCACTGCATATACCTACCTGTTGTGTTCAGTGAACCCACCTCACTGAATATAACTACCTGTTGTGTTGTGTGAACCCAGCTCACTGCATCTAACTACCTATTGTGTTCAGTGAACCCAGCTCACTGCATCTAACTACCTGTTGTGTTGAGTGAACCCACCTCACTGCATATAACTACCTTTATTGTTCAGTGAACCCACCTCACTGCAGCTAACTACCTGTTGTGTTGAGGGAACCCAGCTCACTGCATCTAACTACCTGTTGTGTTGAGTGAACCCAGCTCACTGCATCTAACTACCTGTTGTGTTGTGTGAACCCAGCTCATTGCATATAACTACCTATTGTGTTCAGTGAACCCAGCTCACTGCATCTGACTACCTGTTGTGTTGAGTGAACCCACCTCACTGCATATAACTACCTTTATTGTTCAGTGAACCCACCTCCCTGCATATAACTACCTGTTGTGTTGAGTGAACACACCTCACTGCATATAACTACCTGTTGTGTTGAGTGAACACACCTCACTGCATATAACTACCTGTTGTGCTGAGTGAACCCAGCTCACTGCATCTAACTGCCTATTGTGTTGAGTGAACCTAGCTCACTGCATCTAACTACCTGTTGTGTTCAGTGAACCCACCTCACTGCATCTAACTACCTGTTGTGTTCAGTGAACCCAGCTCACTGCATCTAACTACCTGTTGTGTTCAGTGAAAACACCTCACTGCATCTAACTACCTGTTGTGTTAAGGGAACCCAGCTCACTGCATCTAACTACCTGTTGTGTTGAGTGAACCCACCTCACTGCATATAACTACCTGTTGTGTTGAGTGAACCCACCTCACTGCATATAACTACCTTTATTGTTCAGTGAACCACCTCACTGCATATAACTACCTGTTGTGTTGAGTGAACCCACCTCACTGCATATAACTACCTGCTGTGTGCAGTGAACCCACCTCACTGCATCTAACTACCTGTTGCGTTGTGTGAACCCAGCTCACTGCACCTAACTACCTATTGTGTTCAGTGAACCCAGTTCACTGCATCTAACTACCTGTTGTGTTGAGTGAACCCACTTCACTGCATATAACTACCATTATTGTTCAGTGAACCCACCTCACTGCATCGAACTACCTGTTGTGTTGTGTGAACCCATCTCACTGCATCTAACTACCTATTGTGTTCAGTGAACCCAGCTCATTGCATCTAACTACCTGTTGTTTTCAGTGAACCCACCTTACTGCATCTAACTACCTGTTGTGTTCAGTGAACCCAGCTCACTGCATCTAACTACCTGTTGTGTTGAGTGAACCCACCTCACTGCATATAACTAACTACCTGTTGTGTTGAGTGAACCCACCTCACTGCATATAACCTAGCATCCCCCCGAGATGGACAAAATGGACAAACCAGGTAGAGGAAGAGGTAGAGGCAGACCCAGAGGAAGGCCACCAGGCACTGGCAGGTCTGTGCGAGGTGGTGTTGCTGTGATTTCGTGCGGACCTGGCCCAAAATACAGTGCTCAGAAGAAGGCACGTGCCATCACTTCCCAAAATTGTGAGGACGTGGTTGCGTATTCAACACAGAACACCTCATCTCCCACAGCCAGTGCCACCAGCGCTAGTACAAGCACCACATCCGCTGCATTTGACACTTCGCAGGAGTTATTTGGTGGTGGTGGTGGTGGTGAAATCACTGATTCACAGCCACTACTGCAACAACAAGAAGAAGGCGCAGGTACACCACCTCATACGTCTGAGTTAGGTGGCGATAGTATGGACGTAACGTGTGAGGAGGGGGATGATGAACCACCTGAAGTTGGTGCAGTTGTGGAGGTGTCTGAGGAAAGCGAAGCTGGGCAGGAGGATTATGATGACGATTATACGGATTATACGGATGCCACGTATGTTCCCAGTAGAGGAAATGACCAGGGGGACAGTTCAGAGGGGGAGTCAGAGAGGAGTAGGAGGAGATGACTCCATGATAGAAGCAGAGGAAGCTCATCCTCAGAAACAGCTGGGGGCAGTCTCCGGCACCATGTATCGCCAGCTATGGACACCCAGCCAACATGCCGTTCAACATCAGCTGCTGATGCCACCGTAGCGCCATCACCCCAGGGGGGCTCAGCGGTTTGGAAATTTTTTAACATGTGTTTCCCAGATCGGAGCAAAGGCATCTGTTCTCTCAGCCAGCAAAAATTGAGCCGTGGAAAGGCCAACTCTTACGAAGGGACAAGTGCCTTGCGAAGGCACCTGGAGAAAAGGCACAAACAGCTATGGCAAGAACACCTGAGGAAAAGCAGCACCCCTCAAAAGACAAGCCACCTCCTTCTCCTCCTACTCCTTCAGGTGCATCGTCTTTATCCGCTTTCTCCCTTGCACCTTCACAGCCACCCTCCTCCACACCACCTCTGCCCTTGAGCGGTTCTTTCTTCCCTGCCCACAGCAGTACCCAGCTGTCTGTAAAGGAAGTATTTGAGCGTAAGAAGCAAATGTCTGCCAGTTACCCTCTTGCCCGGTGTCTGACAGCTGGCGTGGCGGAACTATTAGCTCGCCAGCTATTACCATACAAGCTGGTGGAGTCAGAGACTTTCCGTAAGTTTGTGGCCATTGGTACACCACAGTGGAAGATACTAGGCCGCAATTATTTTTCACAAAAGACCATACCCAAACTGTACCGTGCAGTTGAGAGGCAAGTGGTGTCATCTATTGCGAAGAGCGTTGGGTCAAGGGTTCACCTGACCACGGATGCCTGGTCTGCCAAGCACGGGCAGGGCCGATACATTACGTACACAGCCCATTGGGTCAACCTGGTGACCAATGGCAGCAAGCAGGGAGTACGTGGCTGTGCAGTGGACTGACTTGTCACACCTCCACGGCTTGCAGGCAGGCCTCCTGCCACCTCCTCTCCGCCTGCTACAACCTCTTCCCTGTCATCATACTCCTCCTCCTCCTTGGCTAGTGCTGCGATCTCCTATCCAGCTACACAGCCCCCGCACCCCAGGGCCTATGCTGCATGCCAGGTACAACGGTGTCACGCAGTCTTAGACATGTCTTGCCTCAAAGCGGAGAGTCACACTGGAGCAGCTCTCCTGGCTGCTCTTAAAGATAATCTGTATTCACAAAATGAAGTAGAAACAAACATCCCTGCCCGTTTGGGGTCATCTCCTAGCCCCCTCTGTAATATTTTTGCTGCTCTCCGCTTAATAAAGAGGGTCAAAAAAACAGTTGTATAAACTGTTTTGTAAACAGAAAAGATGGCCACCAAAACAGGAAATACATCAGCAGAGCAGTGAACTCAGTTAATACACAGTGAGTACACAGAAAATTCAGTGAGTTACACATTGAATTCAGTCTCCAGAGGTTATGTGCAAGTTTTGAAAGAGCTGTGTGTCAATGAAGCATGACAAGCTGTGTCTGCTCTCCACTCCTGTCAGCCTGACAGGCAGCTTCCTCCTCAGCCAGCTATTCTTTGTTCAGTTTATCAGTCTGTGTTTATCAGCCTCACAGATAGCAGACAAGCTGACAGTGAGAGCAGGGAGGTTGTTTGCAAGGAATAAAACATCACAGGAGCACTGGAGGGGTGTGGAAGGGGTTAACTTGTTCACATTACTGAAGAGTTGGCAGCCTTCCAGACACAGCCGACAAGTCCGACAGGGGAAAGATAAGCTCATTTATTACAGAGACAGTGCAAGTAGAAAGTGCTGCAGTAAGCCAGGGCACAATGGAGCAGCCTTAGGAACTTGTAGGATAGGAGAAATAATGCTAAAATTTTTGTTACAGAGTCCCTTTAACAAACAGGTGGAGCAATGGCTGACCCTGCACAAGCTTGAGATCGGCAACGTGGTGTGTGACAACGGCAGCAATCTAATTTTCGCGTTGAATTTGGGAAATTCATGGCACATGTGCTGAATCTGGTTATGCAAAAATTTGTGTCCAAGTACCCAGGCTTAGAGGACGTCCCGAAGCAGGCTAGGAAGTTGTGTGGGCATTTCAGGCGCTCTTACACGGCCATGGCACGCTTTGCGGACATTCAGCGTAGAAACAACTTGCCGGTGAGATGCCTGATTTGCGATAGCCCGACTCGCTGGAATTCCACCCTGCTGATGTTCTCTCGCCTGCTAGACCAGGAGAAAGCTGTCACCCAGTACCTGTATCATTACAGCACAAGGACACAATCTGGGAAGATGGGGATGTTGTGGCCCAACAACTGGACACTGATGTGAAATGCATGCAGGGTCATGGAGCCCTTTGAGGAGGTGACCAAACTGGTGAGTCGCGCTGAGGGCACCATCAGCGACTTGATCCCCCACGCTTACTTACTGGAGTGTGCTGTGCGTAGAGTGGTGGATACAGCTGTGGAGGAGCGTGAACGAGAACAGTTGCGGCAGCAGGAGTCGTGGGAGCGATTTTCATCCGAACCCGATGTTTCCTCACCACCTGCGGCAGCACAGAGGGGGGAGGAGGAGGAGGAAGAAGAGGAGTCGTGTGGGGAAGGAGAGGAGTCAGACTCTGATGATGATGATGAGGAAGGTGTTTCTGTGGAGGAGGAAGAGGCGGCAGAAGAACAACCGCGGTAGCCGTCACAGGGGGCTTCTGCTGCTCCACGTTCCCATGGTATTGTTCGTGGCTGGGGGGAGGAAGAGGAGTTGCGTCCCGTCACTGAGGAAGAGCAAGAGGAGATGGAGAGTACGTCTACATCCAGCTTTGTGCAGATGGCCTCTTTCATGTTGTCCAGCCTGTTGAGGGACCCCCGTATCAAAAAACTCAAGGTGAATGACCTGTACTGGGTGGCCACGCTACTAGACCCTCGGTACAGGCACAAAGTGGCGGACCTGTTACCAACTCAACACAAGGCGGAAAGGATGCAGCACTTGCAGAACAATATGTCGATGATGCTTTACAATGCGTTTAAGGGTGATGTGGCTGCACAACGCAATCAAGGTACCACTGGCAGTAATCCTCCTCCTCCCAAGTCCACGCAGGCAAGGACAGGACGCTCCAGAGATCTCAGCATGATGTCGGACATGCAGACGTTCTGTAGTCCAACTCCTCGCCATAGTCCTTCCGGATCCACCCTCCACCAACGCCTGGACTGGCAGGTAGCCGACTACCTGGCCTTGAGTGTGGATGTAGATACTGCGAGCAGCGACGCAGAACCCTTGGACTACTGGTTGTGCAGGCTTGACCTGTGGCCAGAGCTGTCCCAATTTGCCATACAACTTCTCTCTTGCCCCGTGTGAGAATCCGCTCAGCTGCCTGCGCAAGCAGGCAGCCTTTTGACCATTGTTTAGGTTTGCATGCTGCAGGACTCTGGAACAGAGACCTGTCTTTCCATTGCAAGTTCTGGTCTGTTCTCTTGCTGGGGAATTTGCATCCATTCGTTATGCAAATCCCCTACCTGCCTTCTTTGATGACTGGCACTATAAGAGCTTTATGTTTCCCAGAAGGCTTGGCTGGTCATTTCCCTTCCATGGTCTGTTCCTGATGGACACTGCTGGAGTGTCAGCCATTGCTATCTAGTATAGTTAATTCCTGGGGGTTGCTTTAGGCTCCCCTTCTAGCCCAGTCAGGTTGTATTATCTGTATTGCCTGTTCTGTCTTGTCTTGCCTGTTGCCATTGTCCTGTCCCAACGGTGGTCGACAGGAAATGGTTCTGATCTCTGTTCTTGGAGTATAGCTGGTGCAGCGGTTGCTACCAGCTATCTCTTCTGTTCTGTCTCCTGGGATCGCACTAGCTACTTTTCGCTAGCGCTGGGGATCCTTCTGTTCTGTCTTCTGGGATCATGCTAGCTACTTTTCGCTAGCGCTGGGGATCCTTCTGTTCTGTCTTCTGGGATCGCGCCAGCTACTTTTCGCTAGTGCTGGGGATCCTTCTGTTCTGTCTTCTGGGATCGCGCTAGCCACTTTTCGCTAGCGCTGGGGATCCTTCTGTTCTGCTACTCTGTACCTGGATCGCACTAGCCACTTTTCGCTAGTGCTGTGGATCCTATCTCTCGCTTGTCCCTGTTTTCGTGTGTCTGTCTTGTCTGCTACGCTTGCTGGAGGCTCGGTGAGGTAACCGTTAAGCAAGCGCTCGCGTCCTCTGTTTCATGTTTGTCTGTCGATGGTTAGTTAGGCGTGCTTGTCTCTATTGTGCTTATCACGTGGAGACCGCGCATAACCGCGTGCACTGTTGCGAATGAGTGCGGTGTTCGCGGTTAGCTAGCGTTTGTTATTTTCCGCATCTTCTCATTGTATTATTTGCTGTGCCTTTGCTACCCTCGTATTCTATTCTGATCTGCCTTGTGTCACGTCTGGCGATCGCACCTCTCGCGATCGCGTTCCTATTTCATATCTGCTGTTGTGTGTGCGCGGTCGCGGGGTGGCGACTGGATTGGCGCACACACATACAACTTGTCCCTTTGCTCGCTCTCATCCGCAATCGCCTCTCTTGCGATTGCGTTCTGCGCTTCGTACAATTCCTGTCTGGCACTTGTGGAGGTACAGAGGATTGGTTCCTCTGCACTCCCCAGCACCATGTGCCGACAGGAATTTCCCTCTACAGGTGCGTAGCACCTTTTGCTAGGTGCCTGCAAATATACGCTTGTGGAGGATTTCCGCTGTTTCAGCGCACGCGTTGTGCGCTGATCACGGAGAAAGTTCCACAATCGTTACACCCTGCCACAAGCATCCTGTCAGAAAGGACCTTCAGTGTAGCTGGAGGCATTGTCACTGAGAAGAGAAGTCGCCTAAGTCACGACAGTGTTCAGTACCTGACCTTTACCAAAATTAATGAGGAATGGATCACGGAGGGCTACTGCATGTCCGAAGACTAAGTCAGTCCCCACACACAGCATCTCTGCCTGAAAGGCCACTTGCCTTCTCCGCAACCACCAACAGGGTCCAGGACTCTAGGCGGATTCCTGAATTTTTAAGGCCGCTGCTAGCAGCGTCCGCTACACTAATTTTTCTGGTGCGTGTACATGCCTGACTAAATTTTCTGGCTGCACTGTGGGCTGCTGCAACAAAAAAACAAAAGGCATGTACATGTGCCCATCCTCCTTCGTGATCATTACCTTGCTGCGGTGAAGGGGCTTGCATATCACAATGAAGCAATGACCGCCGGCTATTTGAGTGTCTCGGGTGGGGGTGGCACACCAAAGATAATAAGGTCGTTGCTTCATTGTGGTCAGACCAAATTTGATCAGCTGGACAGTCACTATTCTGTCATTCAGCTACCTCAGCCAGGGCGACCATATGGGCTGTAAAGCCACCATCACCTGCACTCTCGTCATGGTGCGCACAAGTCCAGCACGGCCGTCACTACACAAACGGCTGTTTGCCGTCACTGCATACCTTTCACTGCATCTGTGACTGCACATTGTATTATACCTGGCAGTCAGTGCATAACTTGCACTTGCATGGATGGCAGACTTTCCCTCCATAACTGATTCCCGTTAAAGGATTTAAAGTTGATTCATTACAGTTAGGGCCTCAAAAGTCCTGTATTGTTATTTTTGGTCACTAGCTCGGGGCGGGCATACCTGCTGCCCTCTTTGCCTGGATGTGTGGTGGTAGCCGTTTCTTAGGTTCCAACTCCGGACCGAAATCACACCAGGAAGGGTTCCCCCGCCATTACCCATGGTCAGTGGTCACAATGGCAGACTTGACCTCCATAATAGATTCTCGCCGGAGACCAACCTGGTGAATCGCAGGGAAGGCACTGTCAGGAACCGGCCCGCGGCATGCCTGCGTATACGGTTCCCGACTGCGGGTTTGACCAGATTAAGCGAGGAACAGCCTTATTTAAGCTACAAACAAGGCTGGAACCCCTCAAACACTTCCCACTGCATCTAACTACCTCTTGTGTTGAGTGAATCCAGCTCACTGCATCTAACTAACTATTGTGTTCAGTGAACCCAGCTCACTGCATCTAACTACCTGTTGTGTTCAGTGAAAACACCTCACTGCATCTAACTACCTGTTGTGTTGAGGGAACCCAGCTCACTGCATCTAACTACCTGTTGTGTTGAGTGAACCCACCTCACTGCATATAACTACCTTTATTGTTCAGTGAACCACCTCACTGCATATAACTACCTGTTGTGTTGAGTGAACCCACCTCACTGCATCTAACTACCTGTTGCGTTGTGTGAACCCAGCTCACTGCACCTAACTACCTATTGTGTTCAGTGAACCCAGCTCACTGCATCTAACTACCTGTTGTGTTGAGTGAACCCACCTCACTGCATATAACTACCTTTATTGTTCAGTGAACTCACCTTACTGCATCTAACTACCTGTTGTGTTGAGTGAACCCAGCTCACTGCATCTAACTACCTATTGTGTTCAGTGAACCCAGCTCACTATCCTTAACTACCTGTTGTGTTGTGTGAACCCACCTCACTGCATCTAACTACCTATTGTGTTCAGTGAACCCAGCTCACTACATCTAACTACCTGGTGTGTTGAGTGAACCCACCTCACTGCATATAACTACCTTTATTGTTCAGTGAACCCACCTCACTGCATCTAACTACCTGTTGTGTTGAGTGAACCCAGCTCACTGCATCTAACTACCTGTTGTGTTGAGTGAACCCAGCTCACTGCATCTAACTACCTGTTGTGTTCAGTGGACCCAGCTCACTGCATCTAACTACCTGTTGTGTTCAGTGAACCCACCTCACTGCATCTAACTACCTGTTGTGTTGTGTGAACCCAGCTCACTGCATCTAACTACCTATTGTGTTCAGTGAACCCAGCTCACTGCATCTGACTACCTTTTGTGTTGAGTGAACCCACCTCACTGCATATAACTACCTTTATTGTTCAGTTAACCCACCTCACTGCATATAACTACCTGTTGTGTTGAGTGAATCCACCTCACTGCATATAACTACCTGTTGTGCTGAGTGAACCCAGCTCACTGCATCTAACTACCTGTTGTGTTGAGTGAACCCAGCTCACTGCATCTAACTACCTGTTGTGTTCAGTGAACCCACCTCACTGCATCTAACTACCTGTTGTGTTGAGTGAACCCAGCTCACTGCACCTAACTACCTATTGTGTTCAATGAACCCACCTCACTGCATCTAACTACCTGTTGTGTTTAGTGAACCCACCTCACTGCATATAACTACCTTTATTGTTCAGTGAACCCACCTCACTGCATCTAACTACCTGTTGTGTTGAGTGAACCCAGCTCTTTGCATCTAACTACCTGTTGTGTTGTGTGAACCCAGCTCACTGCATCTAACTACCTATTGTGTTCAGTGAACCCAGCTCAATATCCTTAACTACCTGTTGTGTTCAGTGAACCCACCTCACTGCATCTAACTACCTGTTGTGTTGAGTGAACCCAGCTCACTGCATCTAACTACCTGTTGTGTTTCGTGAACCCACCTCACTGCATATAATTACCTTTATTGTTCAGTGAACCCACCTCACTGCATATACCTACCTGTTGTGTTCAGTGAACCCACCTCACTGAATATAACTACCTGTTGTGTTGTGTGAACCCAGCTCACTGCATCTAACTACCTATTGTGTTCAGTGAACCCAGCTCACTGCATCTAACTACCTGTTGTGTTGAGTGAACCCACCTCACTGCATATAACTACCTTTATTGTTCAGTGAACCCACCTCACTGCAGCTAACTACCTGTTGTGTTGAGTGAACCCAGCTCACTGCATCTAACTACCTGTTGTGTTGAGTGAACCCAGCTCACTGCATCTAACTACCTGTTGTGTTGTGTGAACCCAGCTCATTGCATATAACTACCTATTGTGTTCAGTGAACCCAGCTCACTGCATCTGACTACCTGTTGTGTTGAGTGAACCCACCTCACTGCATATAACTACCTTTATTGTTCAGTGAACCCACCTCCCTGCATATAACTACCTGTTGTGTTGAGTGAACACACCTCACTGCATATAACTACCTGTTGTGCTGAGTGAACCCAGCTCACTGCATCTAACTGCCTATTGTGTTGAGTGAACCTAGCTCACTGCATCTAACTACCTGTTGTGTTCAGTGAACCCACCTACTGCATCTAACTACCTGTTGTGTTCAGTGAAAACCCCTCACTGCATCTAACTACCTGTTGTGTTGAGTGAACCCACCTCACTGCATATAACTACCTTTATTGTTCAGTGAACCACCTCACTGCATATAACTACCTGTTGTGTTGAGTGAACCCACCTCACTGCATATAACTACCTGCTGTGTGCAGTGAACCCACCACACTGCATCTAACTACCTGTTGCGTTGTGTGAACCCAGCTCACTGCACCTAACTACCTATTGTGTTCAGTGAACCCAGCTCACTGCATCTAACTACCTGTTGTGTTGAGTGAACCCACTTCACTGCATATAACTACCATTATTGTTCAGTGAACCCACCTCACTGCATCGAACTACCTGTTGTGTTAAGTGAACCCAGCTCACTGCATCTAACTACCTGTTGTGTTGAGTGAACCCACCTCACTGCATATAACTACCTTTATTGTTCAGTGAACCACCTCACTGCATATAACTACCTGTTGTGTTGAGTGAACCCACCTCACTGCATATAACTACCTGCTGTGTGCAGTGAACCCACCTCACTGCATCTAACTACCTGTTGCGTTGTGTGAACCCAGCTCACTGCACCTAACTACCTATTGTGTTCAGTGAACCCAGCTCACTGCATCTAACTACCTGTTGTGTTGAGTGAACCCAGCACTGCATCTAACTACCTGTTGTGTTCAGTGAACCCACCTCACTGCATCTAACTACCTGTTGTGTTGTGTGAACCCATCTCACTACATCTAACTACCTATTGTAGGGAGAGAAGAAAAAGACAATCGAGAGCCCCCGATAGTGTAATATTGTAAAAACAATTGAATGCAAATAGTGGAAATATACTCACAAGTGTGGGTTGCCGCATTCAGGCAACCACTTGTAGCGCAGGTGGGGAAATTAGGCCTGTCCCCGCTCAGGCTAAAAAGTCGCTCTCTGTATAGAAGAAAAAGGTGTCCACACCTATCCACCAGGTGGATGATCACGTAATGAAAAATCAGAGGCGCCAACAGGATAAAAATGATGCCAATTAAAACCAAATAAAATGTAGGCGGCACTGGTGGATTTGCCTCCCCTACAAGAACAACCAACCACTATATATGGTAAAGATAAAATTTTTTAATCAATTTCGAGCTCCCAGAAAAACAACAATTAATCTGCAGATTAATTGTTGTTTTTCTGGGAGCTCGAAATTGATTAAAAAATTTTGGACAAAAAAATTTTTTGGACAAAATGGACAAACCAGGTAGAGGAAGAGGTAGAGGCAGACCCAGAGGAAGGCCACCAGGCACTGGCAGGTCTGTGCGAGGTGGTGTTGCTGTGATTTCGTGCGGACCTGGCCCAAAATACAGTGCTCAGAAGAAGGCACGTGCCATCACTTCCCAAAATTGTGAGGACGTGGTTGCGTATTCAACACAGAACACCTCATCTCCCGCAGCCAGTGCCACCAGCGCTAGTACAAGCACCACATCCGCTGCATTTGACACTTCGCAGGAGTTATTTGGTGGTGGTGGTGGTGAAATCACTGATTCACAGCCACTACTGCAACAACAAGAAGAAGGCGCAGGTACACCACCTCATACGTCTGAGTTAGGTGGCGATAGTATGGACGTAACGTGTGAGGAGGGGGATGATGAACCACCTGAAGTTGGTGCAGTTGTGGAGGTGTCTGAGGAAAGCGAAGCTGGGCAGGAGGATTATGATGACGATTATACGGATTATACGGATGCCACGTATGTTCCCAGTAGAGGAAATGACCAGGGGGACAGTTCAGAGGGGGAGTCAGAGAGGAGTAGGAGATGACTCCATGATAGAAGCAGAGGAAGCTCATCCTCAGAAACAGCTGGGGGCAGTCTCCGGCACCATGTATCGCCAGCTATGGACACCCAGCCAACATGCCGTTCAACATCAGCTGCTGATGCCACCGTAGCGCCATCACCCCAGGGGGGCTCAGCGGTTTGGAAATTTTTTAACATGTGTTTCCCAGATCGGAGCAAAGGCATCTGTTCTCTCAGCCAGCAAAAATTGAGCCGTGGAAAGGCCAACTCTTACGAAGGGACAAGTGCCTTGCGAAGGCACCTGGAGAAAAGGCACAAACAGCTATGGCAAGAACACCTGAGGAAAAGCAGCACCCCTCAAAAGACAAGCCACCTCCTTCTCCTCCTACTCCTTCAGGTGCATCGTCTTTATCCGCTTTCTCCCTTGCACCTTCACAGCCACCCTCCTCCACACCGCCTCTGCCCTTGAGCGGTTCTTTCTTCCCTGCCCACAGCAGTACCCAGCTGTCTGTAAAGGAAGTATTTGAGCGTAAGAAGCAAATGTCTGCCAGTTACCCTCTTGCCCGGTGTCTGACAGCTGGCGTGGCGGAACTATTAGCTCGCCAGCTATTACCATACAAGCTGGTGGAGTCAGAGACTTTCCGTAAGTTTGTGGCCATTGGTACACCACAGTGGAAGATACTAGGCCGCAATTATTTTTCACAAAAGACCATACCCAAACTGTACCGTGCAGTTGAGAGGCAAGTGGTGTCATCTATTGCGAAGAGCGTTGGGTCAAGGGTTCACCTGACCACGGATGCCTGGTCTGCCAAGCACGGGCAGGGCCGATACATTACGTACACAGCCCATTGGGTCAACCTGGTGACCAATGGCAGCAAGCAGGGAGTACGTGGCTGTGCAGTGGACCGACTTGTCACACCTCCACGGCTTGCAGGCAGGCCTCCTGCCACCTCCTCTCCGCCTGCTACAACCTCTTCCCTGTCATCATCCTCCTCCTCCTCCTTGGCTAGTGCTGCGATCTCCTATCCAGCTACACAGCCCCCGCACCCCAGGGCCTATGCTGCATGCCAGGTACAACGGTGTCACGCAGTCTTAGACATGTCTTGCCTCAAAGCGGAGAGTCACACTGGAGCAGCTCTTCTGGCTGCTCTTAAAGAGAATCTGTATTCACAAAATGAAGTAGAAACAAACATCCCTGCCCGTTTGGGGTCATCTCCTAGCCCCCTCTGTAATATTTTTGCTGCTCTCCGCTTAATAAAGAGGGTCAAAAAAACAGTTATATAAACTGTTTTGTAAACAGAAAAGATGGCCACCAAAACAGGAAATACATCAGCAGAGCAGTGAACTCAGTTAATACACAATGAGTACACAGAAAATTCAGTGAGTTACACATTGAATTCAGTCTCCAGAGGTTATGTGCAAGTTTTGAAAGAGCTGTGTGTCAATGAAGCATGACAAGCTGTGTCTGCTCTCCACTCCTGTCAGCCTGACAGGCAGCTTCCTCCTCAGCCAGCTATTCTTTGTTCAGTTTATCAGTCTGTGTTTATCAGCCTCACAGATAGCAGACAAGCTGACAGTAAGAGCAGGGAGGTTGTTTGCAAGGAATAAAACATCACAGGAGCACTGGAGGGGTGTGGAAGGGGTTAACTTGTTCACATTACTGAAGAGTTGGCAGCCTTCCAGACACAGCCGACAAGTCCGACAGGGGAAAGATAAGCTCATTTATTACAGAGACAGTGCAAGTAGAAAGTGCTGCAGTAAGCCAGGGCACAATGGAGCAGCCTTAGGAACTTGTAGGATAGGAGAAATAATGCTAAAATTTTTGTTACAGAGTCCCTTTAACAAACAGGTGGAGCAATGGCTGACCCTGCACAAGCTTGAGATCGGCAACGTGGTGTGTGACAACGGCAGCAATCTAATTTTCGCGTTGAATTTGGGAAATTCATGGCACATGTGCTGAATCTGGTTATGCAAAAATTTGTGTCCAAGTACCCAGGCTTAGAGGACGTCCCGAAGCAGGCTAGGAAGTTGTGTGGGCATTTCAGGCGCTCTTACACGGCCATGGCACGCTTTGCGGACATTCAGCGTAGAAACAACTTGCCGGTGAGATGCCTGATTTGCGATAGCCCGACTCGCTGGAATTCCACCCTGCTGATGTTCTCTCGCCTGCTAGACCAGGAGAAAGCTGTCACCCAGTACCTGTATCATTACAGCACAAGGACACAATCTGGGAAGATGGGGATGTTGTGGCCCAACAACTGGACACTGATGTGAAATGCATGCAGGGTCATGGAGCCCTTTGAGGAGGTGACCAAACTGGTGAGTCGCGCTGAGGGCACCATCAGCGACTTGATCCCCTACGCTTACTTACTGGAGTGTGCTGTGCGTAGAGTGGTGGATACAGCTGTGGAGGAGCGTGAACGAGAACAGTTGCGGCAGCAGGAGTCGTGGGAGCGATTTTCATCCGAACCCGATGTTTCCTCACCACCTGCGGCAGCACAGAGGGGGGAGGAGGAGGAGGAAGAAGAGGAGTCGTGTGGGGAAGGAGAGGAGTCAGACTCTGATGATGATGATGAGGAAGGTGTTTCTGTGGAGGAGGAAGAGGCGGCAGAAGAACAACCGCGGTAGCCGTCACAGGGGGCTTCTGCTGCTCCACGTTCCCATGGTATTGTTCGTGGCTGGGGGGAGGAAGAGGAGTTGCGTCCCGTCACTGAGGAAGAGCAAGAGGAGATGGAGAGTACGTCTACATCCAGCTTTGTGCAGATGGCCTCTTTCATGTTGTCCAGCCTGTTGAGGGACCCCCGTATCAAAAAACTCAAGGTGAATGACCTGTACTGGGTGGCCACGCTACTAGACCCTCGGTACAGGCACAAAGTGGCGGACCTGTTACCAACTCAACACAAGGCGGAAAGGATGCAGCACTTGCAGAACAATATGTCGATGATGCTTTACAATGCGTTTAAGGGTGATGTGGCTGCACAACGCAATCAAGGTACCACTGGCAGTAATCCTCCTCCTCCCAAGTCCACGCAGGCAAGGACAGGACGCTCCAGAGATCTCAGCATGATGTCGGACATGCAGACGTTCTGTAGTCCAACTCCTCGCCATAGTCCTTCCGGATCCACCCTCCACCAACACCTGGACTGGCAGGTAGCCGACTACCTGGCCTTGAGTGTGGATGTAGATACTGCGAGCAGCGACGCAGAACCCTTGGACTACTGGTTGTGCAGGCTTGACCTGTGGCCAGAGCTGTCCCAATTTGCCATACAACTTCTCTCTTGCCCCGTGTGAGAATCCGCTCAGCTGCCTGCGCAAGCAGGCAGCCTTTTGACCATTGTTTAGGTTTGCATGCTGCAGGACTCTGGAACAGAGACCTGTCTTTCCATTGCAAGTTCTGGTCTGTTCTCTTGCTGGGGAATTTGCATCCATTCGTTATGCAAATCCCCTACCTGCCTTCTTTGATGACTGGCACTATAAGAGCTTTATGTTTCCCAGAAGGCTTGGCTGGTCATTTCCCTTCCATGGTCTGTTCCTGATGGACACTGCTGGAGTGTCAGCCATTGCTATCTAGTATAGTTAATTCCTGGGGGTTGCTTTAGGCTCCCCTTCTAGCCCAGTCAGGTTGTATTATCTGTATTGCCTGTTCTGTCTTGTCTTGCCAGTTGCCATTGTCCTGTCCCAACGGTGGTCGACAGGAAATGGTTCTGATCTCTGTTCTTGGAGTATAGCTGGTGCAGCGGTTGCTACCAGCTATCTCTTCTGTTCTGTCTCCTGGGATCGCGCTAGCTACTTTTCGCTAGCGCTGGGGATCCTTCTGTTCTGTCTTCTGGGATCATGCTAGCTACTTTTCGCTAGCGCTGGGGATCCTTCTGTTCTGTCTTCTGGGATCGCGCCAGCTACTTTTCGCTAGTGCTGGGGATCCTTCTGTTCTGTCTTCTGGGATCGCGCTAGCCACTTTTCGCTAGCGCTGGGGATCCTTCTGTTCTGCTACTCTGTACCTGGATCGCACTAGCCACTTTTCGCTAGTGCTGTGGATCCTATCTCTCGCTTGTCCCTGTTTTCGTGTGTCTGTCTTGTCTGCTACGCTTGCTGGAGGCTCGGTGAGGTAACCGTTAAGCAAGCGCTCGCGTCCTCTGTTTCATGTTTGTCTGTCGATGGTTAGTTAGGCGTGCTTGTCTCTATTGTGCTTATCACGTGGAGACCGCGCATAACCGCGTGCACTGTTGCGAATGAGTGCGGTGTTCGCGGTTAGCTAGCGTTTGTTATTTTCCGCATCTTCTCATTGTATTATTTGCTGTGCCTTTGCTACCCTCGTATTCTATTCTGATCTGCCTTGTGTCACGTCTGGCGATCGCACCTCTCGCGATCGCGTTCCTATTTCATATCTGCTGTTGTGTGTGCGCGGTCGCGGGGTGGCGACTGGATTGGCGCACACACATACAACTTGTCCCTTTGCTCGCTCTCATCCGCAATCGCCTCTCTTGCGATTGCGTTCTGCGCTTCGTACAATTCCTGTCTGGCACTTGTGGAGGTACAGAGGATTGGTTCCTCTGCACTCCCCAGCGCCATGTGCCGACAGGAATTTCCCTCTACAGGTGCGTAGCACCTTTTGCTAGGTGCCTGCAAATATATGCTTGTGGAGGATTTCCGCTGTTTCAGCGCACGCGTTGTGCGCTGATCACGGAGAAAGTTCCACAATCGTTACACCCTGCCACAAGCATCCTGTCAGAAAGGACCTTCAGTGTAGCTGGAGGCATTGTCACTGAGAAGAGAAGTTGCCTAAGTCACGACAGTGTTCAGTACCTGACCTTTACCAAAATTAATGAGGAATGGATCACGGAGGGCTACTGCATGTCCGAAGACTAAGTCAGTCCCCACACACAGCATCTCTGCCTGAAAGGCCACTTGCCTTCTCCGCAACCACCAACAGGGTCCAGGACTCTAGGCGGATTCCTGAATTTTTAAGGCCGCTGCTAGCAGCGTCCGCTACACTAATTTTTCTGGTGCGTGTACATGCCTGACTAATTTTTCTGGCTGCACTGTGGGCTGCTGCAACAAAAAAACAAAAGGCATGTACATGTGCCCATCCTCCTTCGTGATCATTACCTTGCTGCGGTGAAGGGGCTTGCATATCACAATGAAGCAATGACCGCCGGCTATTTGAGTGTCTCGGGTGGGGGTGGCACACCAAAGATAATAAGGTCGTTGCTTCATTGTGGTCAGACCAAATTTGATCAGCTGGACAGTCACTATTCTGTCATTCAGCTACCTCAGCCAGGGCGACCATATGGGCTGTAAAGCCACCATCACCTGCACTCTCGTCATGGTGCGCACCAGTCCAGCACGGCCGTCACTACACAAACGGCTGTTTGCCGTCACTGCATACCTTTCACTGCATCTGTGACTGCACATTGTATTATACCTGGCAGTCAGTGCATAACTTGCACTTGCATGGATGGCAGACTTTCCCTCCATAACTGATTCCCGTTAAAGGATTTAAAGTTGATTCATTACAGTTAGGGCCTCAAAAGTCCTGTATTGTTATTTTTGGTCACTAGCTCGGGGCGGGCATACCTGCTGCCCTCTTTGCCTGGATGTGTGGTGGTAGCCGTTTCTTAGGTTCCAACTCCGGACCGAAATCACACCAGGAAGGGTTCCCCCGCCATTACCCATGGTCAGTGGTCACAATGGCAGACTTGACCTCCATAATAGATTCTCGCCGGAGACCAACCTGGTGAATCGCAGTGAAGGCACTGTCAGGAACCGGCCCGCGGCACGCCTGCGTATACGGTTCCCGACTGCGGGTTTGACCAGATTAAGCGAGGAACAGCCTTATTTAAGCTACAAACAAGGCTGGAACCCCTCAAACACTTCCCACTGCATCTAACTACCTCTTGTGTTGAGTGAATCCAGCTCACTGCATCTAACTAACTATTGTGTTCAGTGAACCCAGCTCACTGCATCTAACTACCTGTTGTGTTCAGTGAAAACACCTCACTGCATCTAACTACCTGTTGTGTTGAGGGAACCCAGCTCACTGCATCTAACTACCTGTTGTGTTGAGTGAACCCACCTCACTGCATATAACTACCTTTATTGTTCAGTGAACCACCTCACTGCACATAACTACCTGTTGTGTTGAGTGAACCCACCTCACTGCATCTAACTACCTGTTGCGTTGTGTGAACCCAGCTCACTGCACCTAACTACCTATTGTGTTCAGTGAACCCAGCTCACTGCATCTAACTACCTGTTGTGTTGAGTGAACCCACCTCACTGCATATAACTACCTTTATTGTTCAGTGAACTCACCTTACTGCATCTAACTACCTGTTGTGTTGAGTGAACCCAGCTCACTGCATCTAACTACCTGTTGTGTTGTGTGAACCCAGCTCACTGCATCTAACTACCTATTGTGTTCAGTGAACCCAGCTCACTATCCTTAACTACCTGTTGTGTTGTGTGAACCCACCTCACTGCATCTAACTACCTATTGTGTTCAGTGAACCCAGCTCACTACATCTAACTACCTGGTGTGTTGAGTGAACCCACCTCACTGCATATAACTACCTTTATTGTTCAGTGAACCCACCTCACTGCATCTAACTACCTGTTGTGTTGAGTGAACCCAGCTCACTGCATCTAACTACCTGTTGTGTTGAGTGAACCCAGCTCACTGCATCTAACTACCTGTTGTGTTCAGTGGACCCAGCTCACTGCATCTAACTACCTGTTGTGTTCAGTGAACCCACCTCACTGCATCTAACTACCTGTTGTGTTGTGTGAACCCAGCTCACTGCATCTAACTACCTATTGTGTTCAGTGAACCCAGCTCACTGCATCTGACTACCTTTTGTGTTGAGTGAACCCACCTCACTGCATATAACTACCTTTATTGTTCAGTTAACCCACCTCACTGCATATAACTACCTGTTGTGTTGAGTGAATCCACCTCACTGCATATAACTACCTGTTGTGCTGAGTGAACCCAGCTCACTGCATCTAACTACCTGTTGTGTTGAGTGAACCCAGCTCACTGCATCTAACTACCTGTTGTGTTCAGTGAACCCACCTCACTGCATCTAACTACCTGTTGTGTTGAGTGAACCCAGCTCACTGCACCTAACTACCTATTGTGTTCAATGAACCCACCTCACTGCATCTAACTACCTGTTGTGTTTAGTGAACCCACCTCACTGCATATAACTACCTTTATTGTTCAGTGAACCCACCTCACTGCATCTAACTACCTGTTGTGTTGAGTGAACCCAGCTCACTGCATCTAACTACCTGTTGTGTTGTGGGAACCCAGCTCACTGCATCTAACTACCTATTGTGTTCAGTGAACCCAGCTCAATATCCTTAACTACCTGTTGTGTTCAGTGAACCCACCTCACTGCATCTAACTACCTGTTGTGTTGAGTGAACCCAGCTCACTGCATCTAACTACCTGTTGTGTTTCGTGAACCCACCTCACTGCATATAATTACCTTTATTGTTCAGTGAACCCACCTCACTGCATATACCTACCTGTTGTGTTCAGTGAACCCACCTCACTGAATATAACTACCTGTTGTGTTGTGTGAACCCAGCTCACTGCATCTAACTACCTATTGTGTTCAGTGAACCCACCTCACTGCATATAACTACCTTTATTGTTCAGTGAACCCACCTCACTGCAGCTAACTACCTGTTGTGTTGAGTGAACCCAGCTCACTGCATCTAACTACCTGTTGTGTTGAGTGAACCCAGCTCACTGCATCTAACTACCTGTTGTGTTGTGTGAACCCAGCTCATTGCATATAACTACCTATTGTGTTCAGTGAACCCAGCTCACTGCATCTGACTACCTGTTGTGTTGAGTGAACCCACCTCACTGCATATAACTACCTTTATTGTTCAGTGAACCCACCTCCCTGCATATAACTACCTGTTGTGTTGAGTGAACACACCTCACTGCATATAACTACCTGTTGTGCTGAGTGAACCCAGCTCACTGCATCTAACTGCCTATTGTGTTGAGTGAACCTAGCTCACTGCATCTAACTACCTGTTGTGTTCAGTGAACCCACCTCACTGCATCTAACTACCTGTTGTGTTCAGTGAAAACCCCTCACTGCATCTAACTACCTGTTGTGTTGAGTGAACCCACCTCACTGCATATAACTACCTTTATTGTTCAGTGAACCACCTCACTGCATATAACTACCTGTTGTGTTGAGTGAACCCACCTCACTGCATATAACTACCTGCTGTGTGCAGTGAACCCACCTCACTGCATCTAACTACCTGTTGCGTTGTGTGAACCCAGCTCACTGCACCTAACTACCTATTGTGTTCAGTGAACCCAGCTCACTGCATCTAACTACCTGTTGTGTTGAGTGAACCCACTTCACTGCATATAACTACCATTATTGTTCAGTGAACCCACCTCACTGCATCGAACTACCTGTTGTGTTGTGTGAACCCAGCTCACTGCATCTAACTACCTGTTGTGTTGAGTGAACCCACCTCACTGCATATAACTACCTTTATTGTTCAGTGAACCACCTCACTGCATATAACTACCTGTTGTGTTGAGTGAACCCACCTCACTGCATATAACTACCTGCTGTGTGCAGTGAACCCACCTCACTGCATCTAACTACCTGTTGCGTTGTGTGAACCCAGCTCACTGCACCTAACTACCTATTGTGTTCAGTGAACCCAGCTCACTGCATCTAACTACCTGTTGTGTTGAGTGAACCCAGCACTGCATCTAACTACCTGTTGTGTTCAGTGAACCCACCTCACTGCATCTAACTACCTGTTGTGTTGTGTGAACCCATCTCACTACATCTAACTACCTATTGTAGGGAGAGAAGAAAAAGACAATCGAGAGCCCCCGATAGTGTAATATTGTAAAAACAATTGACGTCGAATGCAAATAGTGGAAATATACTCACAAGTGTGGGTTGCCGCATTCAGGCAACCACTTGTAGCGCAGGTGGGGAAATTAGGCCTGTCCCCGCTCAGGCTAAAAAGTCGCTCTCTGTATAGAAGAAAAAGGTGTCCACACCTATCCACCAGGTGGATGATCACGTAATGAAAAATCAGAGGCGCCAACAGGATAAAAATGATGCCAATTAAAACCAAATAAAATGTTGGCGGCACTGGTGGATTTGCCTCCCCTACAAGAACAACCAACCACTATATATGGTAAAGATAAAATTTTTTAATCAATTTCGAGCTCCCAGAAAAACAACAATTAATCTGCAGATTAATTGTTGTTTTTCTGGGAGCTCGAAATTGATTAAAAAATTTTATCTTTACCATATATAGTGGTTGGTTGTTCTTGTAGGGGAGGCAAATCCACCAGTGCCGCCTACATTTTATTTGGTTTTAATTGGCATCATTTTTATCCTGTTGGCGCCTCTGATTTTTCATAACTACCTATTGTGTTCAGTGAACCCAGCTCATTGCATCTAACTACCTGTTGTTTTCAGTGAACCCACCTCACTGCATCTAGCTACCTGTTGTGTTCAGTGAACCCAGCTCACTGCATCTAACTACCTGTTGTGTTGAGTGAACCCACCTCACTGCATATAACTAACTACCTGTTGTGTTGAGTGAACCCACCTCACTGCATATAACATAGCATCCCCCCGAGATGGACAAAATGGACAAACCAGGTAGAGGAAGAGGTAGAGGCAGACCCAGAGGAAGGCCACCAGGCACTGGCAGGTCTGTGCGAGGTGGTGTTGCTGTGATTTCGTGCGGACCTGGCCCAAAATACAGTGCTCAGAAGAAGGCACGTGCCATCACTTCCCAAAATTGTGAGGACGTGGTTGCGTATTCAACACAGAACACCTCATCTCCCGCAGCCAGTGCCACCAGCGCTAGTACAAGCACCACATCCGCTGCATTTGACACTTCGCAGGAGTTATTTGGTGGTGGTGGTGGTGAAATCACTGATTCACAGCCACTACTGCAACAACAAGAAGAAGGCGCAGGTACACCACCTCATACGTCTGAGTTAGGTGGCGATAGTATGGACGTAACGTGTGAGGAGGGGGATGATGAACCACCTGAAGTTGGTGCAGTTGTGGAGGTGTCTGAGGAAAGCGAAGCTGGGCAGGAGGATTATGATGACGATTATACGGATTATACGGATGCCACGTATGTTCCCAGTAGAGGAAATGACCAGGGGGACAGTTCAGAGGGGGAGTCAGAGAGGAGTAGGAGATGACTCCATGATAGAAGCAGAGGAAGCTCATCCTCAGAAACAGCTGGGGGCAGTCTCCGGCACCATGTATCGCCAGCTATGGACACCCAGCCAACATGCCGTTCAACATCAGCTGCTGATGCCACCGTAGCGCCATCACCCCAGGGGGGCTCAGCGGTTTGGAAATTTTTTAACATGTGTTTCCCAGATCGGAGCAAAGGCATCTGTTCTCTCAGCCAGCAAAAATTGAGCCGTGGAAAGGCCAACTCTTACGAAGGGACAAGTGCCTTGCGAAGGCACCTGGAGAAAAGGCACAAACAGCTATGGCAAGAACACCTGAGGAAAAGCAGCACCCCTCAAAAGACAAGCCACCTCCTTCTCCTCCTACTCCTTCAGGTGCATCGTCTTTATCCGCTTTCTCCCTTGCACCTTCACAGCCACCCTCCTCCACACCGCCTCTGCCCTTGAGCGGTTCTTTCTTCCCTGCCCACAGCAGTACCCAGCTGTCTGTAAAGGAAGTATTTGAGCGTAAGAAGCAAATGTCTGCCAGTTACCCTCTTGCCCGGTGTCTGACAGCTGGCGTGGCGGAACTATTAGCTCGCCAGCTATTACCATACAAGCTGGTGGAGTCAGAGACTTTCCGTAAGTTTGTGGCCATTGGTACACCACAGTGGAAGATACTAGGCCGCAATTATTTTTCACAAAAGACCATACCCAAACTGTACCGTGCAGTTGAGAGGCAAGTGGTGTCATCTATTGCGAAGAGCGTTGGGTCAAGGGTTCACCTGACCACGGATGCCTGGTCTGCCAAGCACGGGCAGGGCCGATACATTACGTACACAGCCCATTGGGTCAACCTGGTGACCAATGGCAGCAAGCAGGGAGTACGTGGCTGTGCAGTGGACCGACTTGTCACACCTCCACGGCTTGCAGGCAGGCCTCCTGCCACCTCCTCTCCGCCTGCTACAACCTCTTCCCTGTCATCATCCTCCTCCTCCTCCTTGGCTAGTGCTGCGATCTCCTATCCAGCTACACAGCCCCCGCACCCCAGGGCCTATGCTGCATGCCAGGTACAACGGTGTCACGCAGTCTTAGACATGTCTTGCCTCAAAGCGGAGAGTCACACTGGAGCAGCTCTTCTGGCTGCTCTTAAAGAGAATCTGTATTCACAAAATGAAGTAGAAACAAACATCCCTGCCCGTTTGGGGTCATCTCCTAGCCCCCTCTGTAATATTTTTGCTGCTCTCCGCTTAATAAAGAGGGTCAAAAAAACAGTTATATAAACTGTTTTGTAAACAGAAAAGATGGCCACCAAAACAGGAAATACATCAGCAGAGCAGTGAACTCAGTTAATACACAATGAGTACACAGAAAATTCAGTGAGTTACACATTGAATTCAGTCTCCAGAGGTTATGTGCAAGTTTTGAAAGAGCTGTGTGTCAATGAAGCATGACAAGCTGTGTCTGCTCTCCACTCCTGTCAGCCTGACAGGCAGCTTCCTCCTCAGCCAGCTATTCTTTGTTCAGTTTATCAGTCTGTGTTTATCAGCCTCACAGATAGCAGACAAGCTGACAGTAAGAGCAGGGAGGTTGTTTGCAAGGAATAAAACATCACAGGAGCACTGGAGGGGTGTGGAAGGGGTTAACTTGTTCACATTACTGAAGAGTTGGCAGCCTTCCAGACACAGCCGACAAGTCCGACAGGGGAAAGATAAGCTCATTTATTACAGAGACAGTGCAAGTAGAAAGTGCTGCAGTAAGCCAGGGCACAATGGAGCAGCCTTAGGAACTTGTAGGATAGGAGAAATAATGCTAAAATTTTTGTTACAGAGTCCCTTTAACAAACAGGTGGAGCAATGGCTGACCCTGCACAAGCTTGAGATCGGCAACGTGGTGTGTGACAACGGCAGCAATCTAATTTTCGCGTTGAATTTGGGAAATTCATGGCACATGTGCTGAATCTGGTTATGCAAAAATTTGTGTCCAAGTACCCAGGCTTAGAGGACGTCCCGAAGCAGGCTAGGAAGTTGTGTGGGCATTTCAGGCGCTCTTACACGGCCATGGCACGCTTTGCGGACATTCAGCGTAGAAACAACTTGCCGGTGAGATGCCTGATTTGCGATAGCCCGACTCGCTGGAATTCCACCCTGCTGATGTTCTCTCGCCTGCTAGACCAGGAGAAAGCTGTCACCCAGTACCTGTATCATTACAGCACAAGGACACAATCTGGGAAGATGGGGATGTTGTGGCCCAACAACTGGACACTGATGTGAAATGCATGCAGGGTCATGGAGCCCTTTGAGGAGGTGACCAAACTGGTGAGTCGCGCTGAGGGCACCATCAGCGACTTGATCCCCTACGCTTACTTACTGGAGTGTGCTGTGCGTAGAGTGGTGGATACAGCTGTGGAGGAGCGTGAACGAGAACAGTTGCGGCAGCAGGAGTCGTGGGAGCGATTTTCATCCGAACCCGATGTTTCCTCACCACCTGCGGCAGCACAGAGGGGGGAGGAGGAGGAGGAAGAAGAGGAGTCGTGTGGAGAAGGAGAGGAGTCAGACTCTGATGATGATGATGAGGAAGGTGTTTCTGTGGAGGAGGAAGAGGCGGCAGAAGAACAACCGCGGTAGCCGTCACAGGGGGCTTCTGCTGCTCCACGTTCCCATGGTATTGTTCGTGGCTGGGGGGAGGAAGAGGAGTTGCGTCCCGTCACTGAGGAAGAGCAAGAGGAGATGGAGAGTACGTCTACATCCAGCTTTGTGCAGATGGCCTCTTTCATGTTGTCCAGCCTGTTGAGGGACCCCCGTATCAAAAAACTCAAGGTGAATGACCTGTACTGGGTGGCCACGCTACTAGACCCTCGGTACAGGCACAAAGTGGCGGACCTGTTACCAACTCAACACAAGGCGGAAAGGATGCAGCACTTGCAGAACAAGATGTCGATGATGCTTTACAATGCGTTTAAGGGTGATGTGGCTGCACAACGCAATCAAGGTACCACTGGCAGTAATCCTCCTCCTCCCAAGTCCACGCAGGCAAGGACAGGACGCTCCAGAGATCTCAGCATGATTTCGGACATGCAGACATTCTTTAGTCCAACTCCTCGCCATAGTCCTTCTGGATCCACCCTCCACCAACGCCTGGACTGGCAGGTAGCCGACTACCTGGCCTTGAGTGTGGATGTAGATACTGCGAGCAGCGACGCAGAACCCTTGGACTACTGGTTGTGCAGGCTTGACCTGTGGCCAGAGCTGTCCCAATTTGCCATACAACTTCTCTCTTGCCCCGTGTGAGAATCCGCTCAGCTGCCTGCGCAAACAGGCAGCCTTTTGACCATTGTTTAGATTTGCATGCTGCAGGACTCTGGAACAGAGACCTGTCTTTCCATTGCAAGTTCTGGTCTGTTCTCTTGCTGGGGAATTTGCATCCATTCGTTATGCAAATCCCCTACCTGCCTTCTTTGATGACTGGCACTATAAGAGCTTTATGTTTCCCAGAAGGCTTGGCTGGTCATTTCCCTTCCATGGTCTGTTCCTGATGGACACTGCTGGTGTGTCAGCCATTGCTATCTAGTATAGTTTATTCCTGGGGGTTGCTTTAGGCTCCCCTTCTAGCCCAGTCAGGTTGTATTATCTGTATTGCCTGTTCTGTCTTGTCTTGCCTGTTGCCATTGTCCTGTCCCAACGGTGGTCGACAGGAAATGGTTCTGATCTCTGTTCTTGGAGTATAGCTGGTGCAGCGGTTGCTACCAGCTATCTCTTCTGTTCTGTCTCCTGGGATCGCGCTAGCTACTTTTCGCTAGCGCTGTGGATCCTTCTGTTCTGTCTTCTGGGATCATGCTAGCTACTTTTCGCTAGCGCTGGGGATCCTTCTGTTCTGTCTTCTGGGATCGCGCCAGCTACTTTTCGCTAGTGCTGGGGATCCTTCTGTTCTGTCTTCTGGGATCGCGCTAGCCACTTTTCGCTAGCGCTGGGGATCCTTCTGTTCTGCTACTCTGTACCTGGATCGCACTAGCCACTTTTCTCTAGTGCTGTGGATCCTATCTCTCGCTTGTCCCTGTTTTCGTGTGTCTGTCTTGTCTGCTACGCTTGCTGGAGGCTCGGTGAGGTAACCGTTAAGCAAGCGCTCGCGTCCTCTGTTTCATGTTTGTCTGTCGATGGTTAGTTAGGCGTGCTTGTCTCTATTGTGCTTATCACGTGGAGACCGCGCATAACCGCGTGCACTGTTGCGAATGAGTGCGGTGTTCGCGGTTAGCTAGCGTTTGTTATTTTCCGCATCTTCTCATTGTATTATTTGCTGTGCCTTTGCTACCCTCGTATTCTATTCTGATCTGCCTTGTGTCACGTCTGGCGATCGCACCTCTCGCGATCGCGTTCCTATTTCATATCTGCTGTTGTGTGTGCGCGGTCGCGGGGTGGCGACTGGATTGGCGCACACACATACAACTTGTCCCTTTGCTCGCTCTCATCCGCAATCGCCTCTCTTGCGATTGCGTTCTGCGCTTCGTACAATTCCTGTCTGGCACTTGTGGAGGTACAGAGGATTGGTTCCTCTGCACTCCCCAGCGCCATGTGCCGACAGGAATTTCCCTCTACAGGTGCGTAGCACCTTTTGCTGGGTGCCTGCAAATATACGCTTGTGGAGGATTTCCGCCCTTTTCAGCGCACGCGTTGTGCGCTGATCACGGAGAAAGTTCCACAATCGTTACACCCTGCCACAAGCATCCTGTCAGAAAGGACCTTCAGTGTAGCTGGAGGCATTGTCACTGAGAAGAGAAGTCGCCTAAGTCACGACAGTGTTCAGTACCTGACCTTTACCAAAATTAATGAGGAATGGATCATGGAGGGCTACTGCATGTCCGAAGACTAAGTCAGTCCCCACACACAGCATCTCTGCCTGAAAGGCCACTTGCCTTCTCCGCAACCACCAACAGGGTCCAGGACTCTAGGCGGATTCCTGAATTTTTAAGGCCGCTGCTAGCAGCGTCCGCTACACTAATTTTTCTGGTGCGTGTACATGCCTGCCTAATTTTTCTGGCTGCACTGTGGGCTGCTGCAACAAAAAAACAAAAGGCATGTACATGTGCCCATCCTCCTTCGTGATCATTACCTTGCTGCGGTGAAGGGGCTTGCATATCACAATGAAGCAATGACCGCCGGCTATTTGAGTGTCTCGGGTGGGGGTGGCACACCAAAGATAATAAGGTCGTTGCTTCATTGTGGTCAGACCAAATTTGATCAGCTGGACAGTCACTATTCTGTCATTCAGCTACCTCAGCCGGGGCGACCATATGGGCTGTAAAGCCACCATCACCTGCACTCTCGTCATGGTGCGCACCAGTCCAGCACGGCCGTCACTACACAAACAGCTGTTTGCCGTCACTGCATACCTTTCACTGCATCTGTGACTGCACATTTTATTATACCTGGCAGTCAGTGCATAACTTGCACTTGAATGGATGGCAGACTTTCCCTCCATAACTGATTCCCGTTAAAGGATTTAAAGTTGATTCATTACAATTAGGGCCTCAAAAGTCCTGTATTGTTATTTTTGGTCACTAACTCGGGGCGGGCATACCTGCTGCCCTCTTTGCCTGGATGTGTGGTGGTAGCCGTTTCTTAGGTTCCAACTCCGGACCGGAATCACACCAGGAAGGGTTCCCCCGCCATTACCCATGGTCAGTGGTCACAATGGCAGACTTGACCTCCATAACAGATTCTCGCCGGAGACCAACCTGGTGAATCGCAGTGAAGGCACTGTCAGGAACCGGCCCGCGGCACGCCTGCGTATACGGTTCCCGACTGCGGGTTTGACCAGATTAAGCGAGGAACAGCCTTATTTAAGCTACAAACAAGGCTGGAACCCCTCAAACACTTCCCACTGCCACCACTAGCTGTTCGCTAGACACTTCCACTCTGCTGTTGAGTCCTCAGCGCGCACTCCGCGTTTTCGTATTCGGGTCAGCTTTGCGCTTAGGCCGAATACGGGAACGCCACGCACCCACACACGCACACAGTTGCAATCTTACACTGTCGTGAAGCAAAGACCCACTAACAGTCGTTCCTGAACGATACTGTTAGCCACTCTGCTGTCGCTACTCGCACTGGCCTTGTTCGTACGTTAGGTCAGCTGCGCGCTTAGGCCAACGTATGACAAACGCCCCCACACACAATGCAATTACAATTTCATACGGTAGTGTTGCTCAAGCGTACAATTAGGCATGAACTTATACACGGTTACACTTCAGTCTCCTTTAGGCTATGAGTGTTAGTTTAGTACGGCAGAAGTCAAGCTTAATAAATAATAATTTAATATTCCAGAAAAACATAGAACAATGCAGAACTTAATATATACAAAAGATTACAAAAAACAAAGTAAAAATAGTTACAAGATAAAAGTTACAAAGATAACACACACGGATATTTGCGTAAAATAAAAATGGGGATTAAAAAAAACGTTACCAACTTGAAGGTCTCAACGTTGTCGGCAGGAGCATGCCGCTTGTTCGACCAGAAGTCGAGATCAACTCTAGCTATGCGCTAACTCCAAGAGCAGATACCGGTGGCTGTCCTGGGTCAGCTTAAATAGTCTGAAGTGTCCCCTGGGGCATTTAACGTCCAGCCCCCAGGAACTAATGCAGTTTCCTCGTTTGTGACCTCACCGAACGCTTGTCATAATCTTTCTTGTGATATGCAAACTTCAAAGGGGTTCCTGTTTTAGCTTCTTGAAGTCTGCAGAATTCAATAGGTGAGATTGTATCCTACCAGACATCAAAAAGCTTCCTCCTCATTATTTCCTTGCCTATTGAAGGGGACTGATCCATTCACTGAAGACAATGGCAGCTGTCTACATCAATACAAAAGATCACAGCGTACAGTTCCTCTGGACAGCCAGAAACAGGTAATGAGGTTCCCTTTTGTCTGTCTATTGACACCACACACAATCACATTAATAGTCCATGAAGCTAGCTGCCAATATCTTCAGGCCATACTGGCTGACCTCCACCTCTGAAAGATATACAGCAGACATAAAAATGATAGAATAGGTTTCTGTACTCCCTAATATCACCAGCACCTCAATATATCTCCACACCTCCGCCGTTAACTTGGTGCAAGGCAGATGATCTTCCCAGTTCATCCTGCCTGCACCTACACTGTTGGTTCTGCTTGACGGAACAGCCCATCAGCATTCCCATGATTGCTCCCTTCCGGATAACGCTGGCAGGTGATTCTAACGAATCATCCTGCCATAGCCTACATTGACGGCCTGGCCGGGTGGGTTAACCCTTTAGCATCCTCAGGAGGGTTCCCCACTTGTCAGTTAGCTCCAAGCTACACGACTGGAAAGCTAGGTCAGGTTGCTGCAATGTGTCGTTGCCCTTGGCAACCTGACGTAACCAACCAGGGGAATGTGGGTCAGTGACGACCGTGAATTCGCGACCATAGAGACAGTGCTGCAGCTGGGGGAGGGTTCCAACCGTCGCTACACGCACTTTCTCTATAGTGGCAGGAGCTATCTCTCGGTCCCTTTGGGAAACGAGTATCTGCCGGGCTGCCTCCTCCACCTCGGACAGCTCAGAGGGAGTAACTTCCCAGAACCCTCTCAGCCTGCCCCTCCCAGCTGGTGACCTGCTGGCTAGCCCCCTGAGCTCTTCCAGGCTGCTGTCAAATCGAACAGCCCCAGAGAGCTCAGTGCTGCCTGTCAAACATTCCAGGAAGGCTGCAGACGGAGAGGCTCCTGGGCCCTCAGGGCCAGGTTCCGAACTGGATGTGGCTGACCCAGCAACATTTGTCACTTCAGTGGACAGTCCCTCTGCTGTAGACTCGCTAGCGCTGCGGGTTACCACGGCAGCCGAGGGAGCGCCCACCTTACACATATCATAAACCACATCACCTTTGGTCTTGAAACCATCTGAAGAGGAAGGATGTGGCCTGGTGCCATCTGCTCCTTCAGTAGACAGTCCACCTGCTGCAGCCCAGCGAGCGCCGCTGGTTACTCCTGCAGCTGATGGAGTGTCCACATGACACACAGCATTATGTAGCACAACACATATGACATCGGCATTATCAGCCCTACATATATTGTCATTTGGGACATCACATAAAACATCAACATTATCTGCAGCATTACACCCATTGCTACTCAGCACTTCACCCGTAGCATCAACAGTTCCAGCATCGATAGTCCGTGCGTCATAAATGACATCATCCGGTTCTGCATTCCTTGTATCAACATGTCCCACTCCAGGCCTAGACACTGGAGAATCAGTAGGGCTGGCTCCTAGTACACAGTCCATAGCCCCTGGGGCCTCGCCAGCATTCCCCACTTGCACAGCATTATCACACAGTACCTTGCAAGAGTCCTGAACTTTTGCGGGGGATGCAGGCTCCATGGGGTGTGGAGTAGGCTCATACCGGGCCACTA
The DNA here is from genome assembly GCF_040937935.1 of Hyperolius riggenbachi. Lineage (NCBI taxonomy): Eukaryota > Metazoa > Chordata > Amphibia > Anura > Hyperoliidae > Hyperolius > Hyperolius riggenbachi. The sequence goes on from NC_090649.1 coordinate 302,083,520, forward strand.
ACCGTCCCAGGTCAGTACCCAACAAAACGTTCGTGGGGATGGCATCCGTTACCCCCACTTCTTTCATTCCGCTGCCGGCCCCCCAATCCAGGTGGACCAAGGCGGTGGGTATGGCGGGGGTGACACCCCCAACTCCTTTGACAGCCATAGTCTTGCCAGGAATGTACTCCTCAGGGTTCACAAGCTGGGGGTGCACTAGAGTCACCTCTGCTCCAGTGTCTCTTAGACCGGTGGTAACCGTATCCCCAACCGTGACAGGTTGCAGATTCTCTGCATAGCTACCTGCATTCCTGGTGGCACACAACACATTTCGGGCCCCGCCAGAGTTTGGGGCTTCCTTCTTCCTTTCTGGGCACGTAGCACTGATGTGACCCGGTTTGTTACAGGCAAAACATCTCCGAGTGTCAACGGTGGCTGTTCTACCTCCAGGCGGCTGCGGGACTTGGCTTCGCTGGGTGCTCAGAGGAGAAGGTCTCGCAGTCTTTTCTCCCTTCCAGCTGGGCGCCGTAGTCCTCCGAAAATCAGATGCTCGATTGGACGTGTAGGCATCAGCGACTTTCGCGGCCTCATCCACGGTCTTCGGCTCTCGGTCCCGTACAAACTGCCGGACCTCAACAGGACAAGTGTGGCGGAACTGGTCTTTTATTATCAGTTCCTGCAGGGCATCAAAGTTCTCAACCGCCAGTCTTTTTACCCACTGCTGGAAGGCAGTGCGCAGGTTGCACGCGTGATCCAGGTAACTGTCATTAGGACCTCGCTGCACTGTCCTGAAACGTTTTCGATACACCTCTGGCGTGAGGTGGTATCGTGCAATGATGGCTTTCTTAATTGCCTCAAAGTCTGTTTCTTCCTCCTGGGGGAGACTCACAAACGCCTCCAGGGCCTTGCCTCTCAGCCCTGGTGTGAGGTATCTTGCCCACTGCTCACGGGGCACCCCATACTGCCGACAAGTCCTTTCAAACCCCTGTAGGAAAGTGTCTATGTCAGAGTCCTTGTCCATAGCGGGGAACTTATCCAGGGGGATTCTGTGGACTCGCTCACCTTCGCGTTCTGCGGGTCCAGCAGACCGGTTCTGCTGCTGAAGTTTAGCCAGCTCCAGCTGGTGTTGCCGTTCAGCTCTTTCCCTCTCGGCCTGGAGTCGCTGTGCAGCTTGTTCCCGCTCGGCTTGGTGTCGCCGTTCAGCTCTTCCCTCCTCTGCCTGTCGGTGCAGTAGGATCAGCTTTAGGCGCAGTTCAGGATCAGCCGAGTTCAGTAGCTGTAGATCAGCTTCCAGAGATGGCATCTCCGTGTTCGGTGGATCATCCAGGACATCGTCTCCACTCGCATTCTGTGGCGGGAGCAATTCCTCCTCTGGCGTTTCGTGAGCTGCATCCGCTGACGTTGAAGCAAGGGCTCGCTCTGCCTCATCATACTCCTCGAGCGCACGAACTAACTGCTCCTTAGTCTGGCCGCTCACCGTCTCGATGCCTTTGTGCTCACACAGGTTGAGTAGTATCTCTTTGTTTTGCCTTGCATAGCTGGATGCTTTCTGAGCCATCGTGTTGCAAAAAAGAAAAAGAAAAAAAAGGGGGGGAAGGGAAAGCAAAACACCAAGTGTGTATCTTTGAACAAAAAAAAACGTATATAGATTCTGCACTGAGTAGACTTCTGTAGGCTAGTTGCTTCTAGCAAGCTTCCAGCCTTTAGTACTCAGAATAGCGAGCTAAACTGCGTACCAATGTACTAAACGATGCCACCACTGCCAGCCAATTATGTCAGGAACCGGCCCGCGGCACGCCTGCGTATACGGTTCCCGACTGCGGGTTTGACCAGATTAAGCGGGGAACAGCCTTATTTAAGCTACAAACAAGGCTGGAACCCCTCAAACACTTCCCACTGCCACCACTAGCTGTTCGCTAGACACTTCCACTCTGCTGTTGAGTCCTCAGCGCGCACTCCGCATTTTCGTATTTGGGTCAGCTTTGCGCTTAGACCGAATACGGGAACGCCACGCACCCACACACACACACAGTTGCAATCTTACACTGTCGTGAAGCAAAGACCCACTAACAGTCGTTCCTGAACGATACTGTTAGCCACTCTGCTGTCGCTACTCGCACTGGCGTTGTTCGTACGTTGGGTCAGCTGCGCGCTTAGGCCAACGTATGACAAACGCCCCCACACACAATGCAATTACAATTTCATACGGTAGTGTTGCTCAAGCGTACAATTAGGCTGAACTTATACACGGTTACACTTCAGTCTCCTTTAGGCTATGAGTGTTAGTTTAGTACGGCAGAAGTCAAGCTTATTAAATAATAATTTAATATTCCAGAAAAACATAGAACAATGCCGAACTTAATATATACAAAAGATTACAAAAAACAAAGTAAAAATAGTTACAAGATAAAAGTTACAAAGATAACACACACGGATATTTGCGTAAAATAAAAATGGGGATTAAAAAAACGTTACCAACTTGAAGGTCTCAACGTTGTCGGCAGGAGCATGCCGCTTGTTCGACCAGAAGTCGAGATCAACTCTAGCTATGCGCTAACTCCAAGAGCAGATACCGGTGGCTGTCCTGGGTCAGCTTAAATAGTCTGAAGTGTCCCCTGGGGCATTTAATGTCCAGCCCCCAGGAACTAATGCAGTTTCCTCGTTTGTAACCTCACCGAACGCTTGTCATAATCTTTCTTGTGATATGCAAACTTCAAAGGGGTTCCTGTTTTAGCTTCTTGAAGTCTGCAGAATTCAATAGGTGAGATTGTATCCTACCAGACATCAAAAAGCTTCCTCCTCATTATTTCCTTGCCTATTGAAGGGGACTGGTCCATTCACTGAAGACAATGGCAGCTATCTACATCAATACAAAAGATCACAGCGTACAGTTCCTCTGGACAGCCAGAAACAGGTAATGAGGTTCCCTTTTGTCTGTCTATTGACACCACACACAATCACATTAATAGTCCATGAAGCTAGCTGCCAATATCTTCAGGCCATACTGGCTGACCTCCACCTCTGAAAGATATACAGCAGACATAAAAATGATAGAATAGGTTTCTGTACTCCCTAATATCATCAGCACCTCAATATATCTCCACAGGCACCATCAGACTTGACCTCCATAACTGATTCTCGTTAAAGGATTTAAAGTCAACTCTTTCCAAAAACAGCAGGGCCTCCCGAGTCCCGTATTGTTATTTTTGGTCACTACCTCGGGGCGGGCATGCCTGCTGCCGTTCTTGCCTGGATGTGTGGTGGTAGCCGTTTCTCAGGCTCCAACTCAGGAACGCAATAGAAACCACATTCCCCGGCCATTACCCATGGTCAGTGGTCACTAGTCACCATGGTACTGAGACTATAGTACCATCAAACGGTTTCACACAATTGAAAAAAAATGGCAAACTTGCCCTCCATAAAACATTCATGGCAAATGCTTTCAACTTGGTTTGTCTTCTGCTGGGTCAAGGGTCCACCAGACCACATATGCCTGGTCTGCAAAGCACAGGCAGGCTCCCACTTCGGGCCATTACCCGTGGTGACAATGGCAGACTTGCCCTCCATAACTGATTCCCGTTAAAGGATTTAAAGTCGATTCATTTCAAAAACAGCAGGGTCTCCCGAGTCCCTATATTGTTATTTTTGGTCACTACCTCGGGGCGGGCATGCCTGCTGCCCTCCTTGCAATGGATGTGTGGTGGTAGCTGACCGTTTGTTAGGCTCCAACTCCGGACCGGAGTCACACCAGGAAGGGTACCCCCGCCATTACCCTTGGTCACAATGGCAGACTTGCCCTCCATAATAGATTCTCGTTGCAGGTACTGAACAGCAAGTAGAAAATGTAATGTAAAAAAAATTGATGCAAGCTTTAACAATGGTAGAGAAAGAACAATCGAAAGTTGATAAGGCAAACAGACATTACCTAACCAGACATTACTGAGTGAGGAAGAGCAATCCTCGCCATGGAGCGCAGTAGTCCAGCACAGCCGTCACTACACAAACAGCTGTTTGTGGTGCGTTACACAGTGAGTTTGGTGTGTCAGTGTGAAGCAGTACACTAATTACACTACCTGATTGATGTATACACATGCAAGATGTTTTAAAGCACTTTAGGCCTGCAATTTAGCATGCAATGTGATTTCTGCCTTTAAAACGCTGCTTTGCATCAAATACAGATTTTTCCCCGGGACTTTTGGCGTGTATCCCACTCCGCCATGCCCCCCTCCAGGTGTTAGACCCCTTGAAACATCTTTTCCATCACTTTTGTGGCCAGCATAAGTTTTTCTAGTTTTCCAAGTTCGCCTCCCCACTGAAGTCTATTGCGGTTCGCGAACTTTTTCGCGAACCAAACCTTCCGTGGAGGTTCGCGAACCGAAAATCCGAGGTTCGCGACATCTCTACTCACCATACTACTAACGGAATACCTTGGGGTGTCTTCTTTCTAAAATGGGGTCACTTGTGGGGTTCCTATACTGCCCTGGCATTTTAGGGGCCCTAAACCGTGAGGAGTAGTCTAGAAACCAAAGGCCTCAAAATGACCTGTGAAATCCTAAAGGTACTCATAGGACGTTGGGCCCCTTAGCATAGTTAAGGTGCAAAAAAGTGCCACACATGTGGTATCGCCGTACTCAGGAGAAGTAATATAATGTGTTTTGGGGTGTATTATTACACATAACCATGCTGGGTGGGAGAAATCTCTCTGTAAATGGACAATTGTGTGTAAAAAATAAAAAAAATTGTCATTTACAGAGATATTTCTCCCCCCCAGCATGGGTATATGTAAAAATACACCACAAAAAAACATTATATTACTTCTCCTGAGTACGGCGATACCACATGTGTGACACTTTTTTGAAGCCTAGGTGCGCTAAGGGGCCCAACGTCCTATTCACAGGTCATTTTGAGGCATTTGGTATCTAGACTACTCCTCACGGTTTAGGGCCCCTAAAATGCCAGGGCAGTATAGGAACCCCACAAGTGACCCCATTTTAGAAAGAAGACACCTCAAGGTATTCCGTTAGACGTATGGTGAGTTCATAGAAGTTTTTATTTTTTGTCACAAGTTAGTGGAAAATGACACTTTGTGGAAAAAACAATAAAATCAATTTCCGCTAACTTGTGACAAAAAATAAAATCTTCTATGAACTCACCATACTCCTAACAAAATACCTTGTGGTGTTGTCTTTCTAAAATGGGGTCACTTGTGGGGTTCCTAAACTGCCCTGGCATTTTAGGGGCCCTAAACCGTGAGGCGTAGTCTTGAAGCCAAATGTCTCAAAACGACCTGTGAAATCCTAAAGGTACTCATTGGACTTTGGGCCCCTTAGCGCAGTTAGGGTGCAAAAAAAGTGCCACACATGTGGTATCGCTGTACTCAGCAGAAGTAGTATAATGTGTTTTGGGGTGTATTTTTACACATACCCATGCTGGGTGGGAGAAATCTCTCTGTAAATGGACAATTGTGTGTAAAAAAAAAATTAAACATTGTCATTTACAGAGATATTTCTCCCACCCAGCAGGGGTATGTGTAAAAATACACCCTAAAACACATTATACTACTTCTCCTGAGTATGGCAATACCACATGTGTGGCACTTTTTTGCAGCCTAACCGCGCTAAGGGGCCCAAAGTCCAATGATCACCTTTAGGATTTACAGGGGTGCTTACAATTTAGCACCCCCAAAATGCCAGGACAGTAGACACACCCCACAAATGACCCCATTTGGAAAGTAGACAATTCAAGGTATTCAGAGAGGGGCAGTGAGTCCGTGGCAGATTTCATTTTTTTCACAAGTTAGCAGAAATGGAAAACTTTTTTTTTTTTTTGTCTCAAAGTGTCATTTTCCACTAACTTGTGACAAAAAATAAAATCTTCTATGAACTCACCATGCCTCTTAGTGAATACTTTGGGATGTCTTCTTTCCAAAATGGGGTCATTTGGGGGGTATTTATACTATCCTGGAATTTTAGCACCTAATGAAACATGACAGGTGCTCATAAAAGTCAGAGATGCTTCAAAATGGGAAAATTTACTTTTTGCACCATAGTTTGTAAACGCTATAACTTTTACCCAAACCAATAAATATACACTGAATGTTGTTGTTTTTTTTTTTTTTTTTTTTTTTATCAAAGACATGTAGCACAATACATTTGGACAAAAATGTATACAGAAATTTTACTTTATTTGACAAATTTTATCACAGAAAGTTAAAAAAATCATTTTTTGACAAAATACATGTCTTATTTGATGAATATAATAAAAACTAAAAATCGCAGCAGCAATCAAATAGCACCAAAAGAGAGCTGTATTAGTGACAAGAAAAGGAGGGAAAATTCATTTAGATAGTGTATGACCGAGCAATAAACCGTGAAAGCTGCATTGGTTTGAATGGAAAAAAAGGCTCTGGTCCTTAAGGGGCAAAAAGACTGTGGTCCTCAAGTGGTTAATACACTCAGACCAGTTGCGTTTGAAATTTGATTTTTATGGTGACGATACCGCTTTAACTGAGCAGCTACATTTTTTTCCTCTGGATCAATATCTCTTAACTCATTCACAAGCTGCCCTTGTCTTCCAGTCCCTTCTTAAAACCTTCCTTTCCTCATTCAAACAAATACTTATAACAATCATAAAGGTACTCTAAATATTCTCTATGTCAGGGATGCTCCATGCGTATTTTGCTTCCACTAATACACCAGCCATATGAAGCTAATGGTGGGAGGATGCTCTTAGGGGATCCCACTCAAATTAATGTACAATTTTCCTAATACTATATTGATGAGGACACCTCTAGAGCAGCTTACTCAGGTCCACAGCTGAAATATCTTTTTAGGTAAGATCCAGTTGCATAGACTATCCTAGATAAAAAAAAAATACCCTGGATAAGTCAATTAGCCTAGAGGAGGTTATCCCGGCTTTTAAGAGTATCCTGCCTGGGAAGACCCTGGCATTAGATGGTGTTCCAGGGGATTTTTTAAAAAGATCTCCTAGTACCAAACCACCATAAAATTTACTCAGAAACACACTTCATACAGACTGATATGCCTGTTAAATTTGGATGCAAAAATGTTGCTAAGATACTAATTAGGGGGCTGAAAACTGTCATCAAATCTTTTGTGAACCCCGACCAGGCAGGATTTATTCCCAGTAGGGTAACATACATCATTGTAAGACATTTGCTTGCTAACATTGCCATTGCAGGGGGGAGGAATGGACTTGACTAGTAGCATCCTTAGATGCTGAGAAAGCCTTTGACTTAGAGGAATAGGGTTATTAATGGGAGGCCTTAGAGAGATTTTGTGTAGGCCATAATTGTATTAAATGGGTGCAACTTCTTAATGCATCACTATGTACCAAGGATGTCTGCTCTCAACTGCCCTCTTTGCACTAGCTATTGAACTATTAGCTATTACTGACATGAGGCAGAGATAAAATATTGGAGAGTAGGGAGATAAAATCTCTCTTAATACTGACAACACATTGCTTGATGATGAACAGAATTCTCTGGAAAAAGCCTGGATGTTGATAGAACAGTTTGGCAATTACTCTGGGCTTAAAATCAATTGGACTGAATCCACCATTCCCTTTGCTTCAGTTGATTGAGAGTTTTAAATGGTGTTATGGTGGTTAATAGGCCATACAAAGACGTTGTTTCGCTAAATCTGGACCCAACTGTTAAGCACTATACTGACTACTCTTGTCATTATTGGAAAGGGTTAACACAATCATTTTTTTCTTTCTTTTTTTGCCAAAGACAAGATTACAACCTTTATTATTTGGAATAAAAAGGTACCTAGGATTTCTCTCAGGACCCCACTTCTTCTGTCAGGGACAGAGGACTAACGCCCAGTTATTTTACTTGGCTGAAGTGGTTTTCAGTTTTGAGCATCACTGACCCAGTAGGGTGGGCAAGGTTTGGAATAAAAAGACTGGTTGATCCCCTATTGGGGACTAACTGTCATTCAACAAGCTGAAACATAGTCAGCCATTTCCCAACTGATAAGAGGCTCTCGTTGCAAGTCACGTGACATGCGTTGGGAGCTGCAGGGGTGGAGATATGCTGCCACGCATCATGTGGCTTCAGGGGAAAGGGGACTGTCAGGTAAATCCAAGTATGCTTCTATGCTACCTGTGTGATGGGGACAGAGAGAGGAGAGTACCATCCCCTTTCCCTCTTACCCTGCAAGGGTTGCAGTGGCTATCGGTACAATCCTGAGCCTCACCGTACTGAAAGCAAAATGTGGCCAAACACATTTGCTCCATGCAGACGATGGATAGGACTGTGCCAACATCACACAGACAACTATGATAAGGAGTGATCGTTTCAACTGTCGAAGGCTTACGCATATAAGGATGGACAGGGTTATGCACCATGTGTTTAGTGTTTAAGGGCTCCTTAGATGTACATCTGGCCCTATGCATATTGGATATAAATAGCCACTCCAGGAATCTTGAATACATTTATCTTAATTTTTTTACATAATGCTATATAATGAATTACAATGCCTGACCTTTTTTGTGTGTCAGAAAAAGAAAAATATGAAAAGTTACAGAACGTACTATTTTAGTATGAGTATGCCGAGTAGGACTGTGCACAAAGACTCCTTTGTGATGGATGCATAACTGTTCTCCCCTTTGAGGTATTGTATTACTAATTTTAACCAAGCATTCTTTGCAAAATTCTTGTTTGTGTGCAGCAGGCAGCTGATGTATGGTCTGTAACCCTTTGGTGCCAATGTGATTTCACTGCCTATTCCTATTGTGACAGCAAGAAAGAATTCTTTTTAAGACAGAATTTTCTGGGTCTGGAGAATGAATTAAGAAAGAGGAAGTATACACAAAGGGATGGATTTCACTTTAACATTGTCAATCACAGAAGCATCCATCAAAACAGTTCCTACAAAGTTGAACATAAAAACATAGAAGAAGAAGTGCACTTTTGTTTTATTATATGTCAGTTTATTTGCTTCACTCGTGATGCTCATATGTAACTTTGAACATTACTTTAAAGTGGTATGAAACTCTACATTTCTTCTTTGCTCTAAAAGATTATTTACAGTCTTAAACTTACTACCAGAAAAAAATGGTAACAGAACAGCATTCAAACAGGTAAACACAGCACTTTCTTCTTAAAGAGAAACCGTGACCAAGAATTGAAGTTCATCCCAACCAGTAGCTGATACCCTCTTTTCCATGAGAAATATTTTTCCCTTTCGTAAATAGATCATCAGAGTCTCCGTATTGCTGAAATTGTGGTGAAACCCCTCCCACAGTGTGATGTCAGGACCATGGTCCTGACAGTTTCCTGTCTGTGAACCTAATTGCATTGTGGGAAATAACAGCTGTTTACAGCTGGATCCAACTGCCTAAAAAGCAAGCAGCATCTCCTTCCACTGACATCACCTGCCACCAGTAAAAATGTCACCATGTAGTAAATGTTAGAATATACTGTAAATCAGGGAGAAGAAAGATCTTACAATGGGAAAACACTGACTAAATCATTTATACATAATTATTGTAAAAATGCAGCTTTTTTCTATTATATTATTTTCACTGGAGTTCCTCTTTAAGTGGGAAGTTTACTACCGAAGTTAGATCCGAACTCAAGTGATAACATTATCTTGTTAATGTTAGCTTAGCAGCAATACAGCTACTATTTGTAAACATTGCTGTACAGTGTATCAGTGTGCATAGATGACAGAAGGTAAAAACAGCAAAGAACTCGTAGGGCTGGTGCACACCAAAACCCGCTAGCAGATCCGCAAAATGCTAGCAGATTTTTAAACGCTTTTTTTTATTTTTATGAGGCGTTTTGCTAGCGTTTTGCGGATTGCTGCTGCGGTTTTCAGTATAGTAGATTTCATATATTGTTACAGTAAAGCTGTTACTGAACAGCTTCTGTAACAAAAACGCCTGCAAAACCGCTCTGAAGTGCCGTTTTTCAGAGCGGTTTGCGTTTTTCCTATACTTAACATTGAGGCAGAAACGCATCCGAAATCCAAAAAATGCCTCACCCAGGCATTTTTCGTTTCTGCAAAACGCCTGCCGCTCTGGTGTGCACCACCCCATTGAGATACATTGACCAAGCAGATCCGCAGCCGCAAGCGGATCTGAAAACGCCCAAAAAGCCGCTCGGTGTGCACCAGCCCTCACTGGGTACATTAAAATATATAAATACAGCATCTGTGCAATAAAATGAAATGGCAGCTTTCAGAGCAGATACAAAGTACTTTGGGGACGTGTGATTTGTAAATGGATAATAATACTTGTGCACAAAAGCAAATATGATAACTGTATGAGTAATAAAAGTAGGAAAACATGTATTTATTGAATAATATGTCAGCGTTTAATCCTGCTTTAAGACAATTTAAGAAGACATTGCTCAAAAAACACAAAACTTTCGATACACATTTTAGGTTTCCAACATATTACTTTGAAAACCAAGGCATTAATTTGTAAACTAGACTATAGAGGTAGAAATATTTGTTTAAAGAGGAACTTTACAGAATATAACTGAATATAACTTATATATAACTATAACTTATATATAACTATAAAGGAATAAAATTGGTTCCTTTTACAATATTACCTTGTACATTATTGTAAAATCTTTCATCATCCTGATTTCCATTCTTAAATTTGTCACAGTTGGTGAAATCTTTACTACTGAGAAGGTGCATCACCGTGGAATTTGTTGTGTGTTCCAAAGTGAGCAGAAATAACACCTGGGCAATGCAATTAACGTTTTCTCCTGAGTTTTCTCCTGGGAGATAAGTTTCCATCTTCGATTTAGAATAACTTGTCAGCACTTTGCAATGGAAAAAGTACCAACAAATAAGTGAAAAAGTACTATCAAAATTATTATTATTTTTTTTTTGCTTGCTGGTGGTGTAAAAGGCATTTTATTGACAAGTTTGAAAATATCACCTAGGTGAAAACTCAGGAAAAAAAAGTCAATTGCATATGGGCCCTGGTCTTCCCGAGTGCTCTGGGAGGAGAAAGCTTCTAGACAGCTAAAATCATAATTAATGTAAAATTGGGTATCCTGAATAAGGAAGTATATTCTACTATATGTTGCTATGGTGCCTCCTTAAACTATTGTTCATGTGGCAGTGTCTATGGGGTTGGAAAAAATAAAGAACATTGGAAAACAAAGTGGCCAGCAAACACATGGCCTGCATTATTTAAGTGTCTGTTATTAAGTGGTAAACAGTTTTATCCTTCACTTTGATCATGTTAGAATCCAAGCCCTATCAGGTTCGTGCTACTGCGTATGTGTGACAATGCATACAATTCCCATCCAGGACTCAACCCTTTATGGATATATATACAATTTCTTTTTTGTTGCATATTAGTTGCGGTAATACAACACATACAGACAAGGACAACGTTTCGGGCCAGTTGCCCTTTGTCAAGTGCTTAAAAGAACTTGACAAAAAGCGACAGCGACTGGCCCAAAATGTTGTGCTGGTCTGTATGCAATATAAAAAATAAAAATTGGATATATATCCATAAAGGGTTTAGTCCTGGATGGGAATTGTATGCATTGTTTGGACTGTTTGTATGGGAGGCATAATGGACCTTCTGCCCCACTAGGACTCCTCGCTATCTAGTATCATTGATCCCGGACCCTGAGGCTAGCAGACATACTATTGCTACAGCTGCGTATGCAAGAGCCACCTGTGTCTGTGTAGTAACATGGACCCAATCGGGTTTGGCTTTTCCTGCCAAAGCTCGAGTGGGTACATGCTACTGCGCAGGCACAGTGCAGCCATACTTCAATTCAGGGCACTCAGTGCTGGAATGGAGAGGTGAAGGAAGACGGGGGAAGCCTTTGGAGGATTGAGGATTCCCTCTCCTGAAGTAAGTATCTAAATGCAGGCTTACCAACCTCACAGGCTTGCTTTAAAGCCTTTGTTATTGCAGACACCCACCCACAGCAAGAACGAATGATTATAAATCGAGGATAAAAATAAAAAAATGTTTTCACTGTGGATACATGCACATGATTTTACAAGTGTACTCTAAAAATGAAAGCATTTTGGAATTAGTTTCTTCTTTTTTTTTAACAATTTTTTTTCTTGACTGTCAGCCAATGAAAGCTGCCCATTTACGGACTACCATTTATGTCTACCTGTAGTTTCAGTCAACATTCAACTCCCATCTTCTGTTTTTCTTACTTTTTATAACTCCGAGTAGGTACAGACGTTAGACACCCACTATTTTTAGCGCTGGCTCGATGGCACAAGCTGCGTACTAACCTTATAAAATAGAAAGGTACGTAAGACTTTTCTGCTAAAACTAATCCTGTCTGCTGTTCATAACTGCATTTTCCATTACTCCTTTCTGAATAAATTATGTCTCACTGATGAGACATTTACAGCTGAATGCTATTTGGAGGAGCATAAGCTTCTGAAATTGGAATGCAGGAAAGATTTATTCTTCACTGATATATTTCTGTTTATAAAATATGGAACAAAATTGCAAAAAAAAACAAAAACAGATAAGTTACTGTGCATTGGTAACCAAAGCACAAAACAAAAATCCTAATCAGGACCGCCACCATCTACTTGTTCCACTTGTGTGTTTCCCTAATGTCTAAGTTGTGGATAATCGTTCCTCAAGGCTTTACCTGATATATTTATGTTCTAGTATGTAGATCTGTGGTCAGATCTGTTGTCCTGTAGACCTGTATATGAAACACATATGTTGTAGTTGGACAATAGACCTGGTTCACTTTGGCCTAAGAAAATGGACCTTAACTGAATGGAACGGACGAGAACGGATCCAATGTTAACCAATGGATACATTCACAAGGGTCTATTCGAACCGATCCATTTGGCACATTCTGCCGAACAGACCACAAGTTTGGGTCTGCTGCAATTTTTGTGTGTGCATGGCATTGACTGCACGTTACCGGAACAGAGGGTCACGAATGGAGAACTGCCTTTTAACATGCATCAGTTTTTCATCTGTTTCGAAACCGGGCCTTAGAAGTCTGCCAGATCTGAAATCTGTTCAGTACACTACCTTGTTGGAATTTAAATAGCTAATGTACTTGTGTTATCTTGTGTTCCTTTAGCTTATTCCTGTGAGAAAACGCGGAAGAGCCGCCGCCATGAGCCAGCGGCAGGCGGCTCTTTCCGCGCATAATGGCGCCACACACGGAGAAGCAGCCGCCTCCTCTCAGTATGAGGCGGCTGTCTCCGTGCAGGACTCAACAGAGCGCGGAGAAACCGCTGCGTCAGACGCGGCGGTTAGCGCGCATGCCCCCGCTGTGGAGGTACCGCAGAGCGGGGCTGGTGTGGCTGGGACACGTAGTCCCTTTAGATTTAGAGTGACGCGCGCGCACTTAGGCAGGATTTATATGACAGCCAGAAGTAGTCAGCTGACCAGGCTGGTCAGCTGACTCTGGCTCCACCACTCATTGGTCCAGCACCGTGGGAGGTGCTGGAGAGGTACAGGTGCATATATACCGCTAGCTGGTCATTCCCCTGGTGTCTGGCGTTGCGATCACATACGTGGGAGCACCCAGATCCTTAGTCAGATCTGCAAGTGTGCCGGGACCAGCTGGAGCTGTAATCCTACACTTAGCTAGATTCTGTTGATAGCTTAAAGTACTAGTTTGATTGTGATGATCTGTTATGTCTTCTTGCTTGCCTGACTATCCTCCTGAACGCTGATCTTGCACCTCGATATTTCTGATACTCTGTTGCCGAACCCTGGCTCGTTCCTAGACTCCGCCTCAGCCTCCTGATTCTGTACCTCGATATATCTGATACCCCGTTGCCAAACCCTGCCTGTACTTAGACTCCGCCTTTGTCTTCTGATCTTGTACTGTATCTGTCCGTGTGTGTACGACCTGGCTTTTCCGACCTCGAGAACCGACCTTACCATTAGAGGCGGTTCCTCGCTCTGTTAGCGACCCTTCGTCCTGAGGGTTACTTTCAGACAATCCTTCCTACTGTCAGTCTGACTCCTCCCGTCTTGGAGAGTTCCGGTCTGCGGAAGGAATCTGTGCAGTACTCCTTGCTGTACTGAGGCCTAGTCCTTGAAGTGTTACTGTTACACCAAAACACTACACTCTACTCAGGTGAACAGAGGTTAGCTAGTATATCGGATTATCGGTGATACTGCAGATCACTTATAATTTGGTATATATCTGTATTCCCAGTGATACTGCAGATCACCGGTAATCAGATCCTCTCTGTGCTTCACCGATCGTTACAATTCCAGATTCATACTTAGTATTCAAAGCAGGATATGTAGTGGAGTACTACCAAGATTTGTATCTATAGCAGATTGTTGTATGACAAAATGAATGTACCATGTAAATATATTTACTTTAAACATGAAGGGCTTGATTCACAAAGCGGTGCTAACTGTTAGCACGCCTGTGAAAACCCCCTTAGCACGTCTAAACAAGCTTTCGCGCATAAAACTTTACACGCGCAAAACTTTATGCGCGTAAAACTTTACGCGCGTACTGCACAAAGCGCAGGGCGCTCCGCGCGAAGTGCCCATTAAAGCCTATGGGACTTAGCGCGCGTAAAACTTTGCGCACGTAAAACTTTGCGCACGCAAGGTTAGCACACAATCTGATTGAGAAATCCGGTGCTAACCTACTTAGCACCCTGGTTAGCGTGTCTAAAGTAGGTTAGCACCGCTTTGTGAATCAAGCCCGAAATATCTGAATAAGTCATTCTATCATTGCCATCCAGTGATAGGCAAACTTGGCTCTCCAGCTGGTAAGACGCACAATGCATTTGCGTTTATGAATCATGACTGTGGCTGTCAGACTCCCGCAGTGCACTGTGGCACTTGTAGTTCCTTAACAGCTGGAGAGCCAAGTTTGCCTATCACCACCATATACCATTGCTAACTACATATCATGTTCTGTTAGTTTACTATCTTTCCTCTCTCTGCTCATAAAACAAGAAGCACATTCCCAGGAACAGAAAGACAAGACAAATAACATTTATATCGTGCTTTTCTCCTAGCGGACTCAAAGAGCCGCGACCCGACCTGAGCGTCATTTGGAGCGGAGATGCTGGCTGGAGAAGAAGGGGGCTACTGCGGCTCATCGTTGGAGCCTGGAAGGTGAGTGATTGCTGCTGGCGTAACAGGGGACACTTGCCACCATGGAGGGGGGACACTGCCCAGCCAGCCACAGACGGGATCCGGCCGCCTGACCCCCCAAACGTGCGCACCCCCTCCACGGCAAAATACCCTGGTCCTTAACCTCTTGACGACCAGCTATTGCCGATTGGCGTAAACTGGTCGTCTGCGGGTTACCATGGAAACCTTTCCATGTCAGTTCACGGAGGGTGTCTCCGTGAACAGCCGGAGAGCCGCCGATCGCGGCTCGCCAGCAAAATGTAAACAGACGGGGAAGAAATTCCCGCTGTTTACATCATACGGCACTGCTGCGCAGCAGCGCCGTAAGGCAGATCGGCAATCCCCGGCCTCTGATTGGCCGGGGATCGCCGGCATATGATAGGCTGAAGCCTATCCTTCAATGCGCAGGACGGAAATCCGTCCTGCGCAGCTCACAGGGGGAGGGAGAGGGAGGGAGCAGGAGAGACGGCGGAGAACGCTGCGGAGGGGGGCTTTGAAGAGCCCCCCCGCTAAGCAAATGCAGCTGGCGGCGATCAGACCCCCCCAGCAGGACATCCCCCTAGTGGGGAAAAAAGGGGGGTAGTCTGATCGCCCTGCTGCACTCCTGATCGGTGTAGAGCCCACGCAGCACCGATCAGTGAAAAATCCCCTGGTCGGCAAATGGTTTTAAGGGGGGTTAGGCGGCCGGTCCCGAAGTGGTTAAGGATAGCTCCATAAGCAAACTACAATATATTTCTATTAATGTTCAGGGAAAAATGTATGGCTGAATTAGTGCCAGTACATTATAAATACGCAACCTTTAAACTGTGCCTAAAATGTAAAACAAAATTTGTTTACCTTCCCCACTGCCACTAGTCACTCTAGTAGACCATGATGTTGAACTGAGTCTGTCACCCTATAAATAAAGGTGGCAATATAAAATATTTTCTGAAAAAAATATGTACTGTTTTGTACTGTTGTTGTAATGTCTGGGTGTTATACCCAGAGCAGCAAGGCTAGTGGCTGAATAATGGAAAAGGCTACACAGGTTGCCCAGAGCAACTGCAGCTCTGGGCTTCTGATATCGCTACAAATAAGACACAATGGCAGCGCAGTGCAATGCAATGCTGCGCTGGCTATGGTCTAAGTAACCAGACAAAGAACGAACAGACAGACTGACTTTGACTGACTGTTGCACAGGGCGGATGGCGTCTTAGCCTCTGGCTAAGTAACAAGACAGATAACAGAAAGACAGACAATGTTTGCAAGACTAAGCGCTGCCCTAGCGAAATCAAGCATTCAGACAGGTACAAGACAGGACTATAAATTGGAGCGTAACTAGTAGCAACCGCAACTCACAGTCACGTCCACAGAAGCCGAGCAAGCAGGTTAACAATCAGTCACCAGCAAGCATCCACACAGGCGAGACTACAGTAGAGAACGTAACTAATAGCAACTGCAGCCTATAGTTATAGTTAAGTTCCCAGAAACTAGAGTAGCAGGAATACTACCAGTCACTAACGTGGTGATGGCAGAAGCCAAGCTATCAGGATAGTGGACTTCACTGGCCCACCGCGGATGCAGCGAACGTCCATCAGGCATGGAAACAAGTAATACAAAATAATACAGAAAAAAAAAAAAAACGGCTCAACTAACTGATAAATATATATTAGCAAGTCTGCATATACAGTATATTTATCAAGAAACTAGCTAAAGCACAAGTAATAAGGTTGCATTGAACTACAATAACAGATCTAAACAGAGTAACAAAGTGCCCAGCAGACCAACGTACTGACCGCTATGTCGGGCGGGATCTGAAATGGGAGACAGACTTTTATGTGAACCTCAGCCATTGATTGCAGGCATGCAAATTCCCACACAGCTCAATGGTAATCACTCAATCCTGAGCTGGTCTGATCTGCTAGCTGACTGTGAATGCAAAGGACTTTTATAAGAAATACATGCAGTATTGTGTAACAACATGAATGTAGGAAATCCAGGGCTATCCGGCCGCAGCTCAGCTGCAGCAAGCAATAGGTGGAATGATGACAGCATCCTAAGCTGCCCTGAACTGCAGAGCAATCGCAAATGACAAGGAGACTCATTGCGAATGCACAACCGAATGGAAGCAGATAAGTCAGAACTGCCCAGTTGCAGCTCCACTGCAAGCGACAGAACATGCTACAGGAGAGATCCTGACAGTTGTACTGTTTTCCCCCATTGCTCACCTCACCTTGTTTATAATGAGTGGGAGGAGATTGCACACCGTACAGTTGTAGCAAATGGGATGTGCCACAACTGTCTGATTACCAAACAGATGAACTTGTACAGAATTATGCAGCCGGCACCATCCACTTTGTATTATGCTCTTTTATTTGTAAAGATATTCACACAAGACTGTCACATGGAAATGGATGTGACAGTCTTGTGTAAATATCTTTACAAATAAAAGACCATAATACAAAGTGGATGGTGCCAGCTATTCACACATTATTTATTGAAGAGGAGATAAACCATTGAAGTTTTGACCACCACCGAGACTGAACAAGCCCAGGCAACATATCTTTAGAGATGGTACGAACCTCTGATTTTCGGTTCGCGAACCTCGAACGCGAACTTGCGCAAAAGTAAGGTTCGCACAAACTTTCGCAAACCGCAATAGACTTCAATGGTAATGCAAACTTTCAAAACTAGAAACATTTATGCTGGCCAGAAAAGTGATGGAAAAGATGTTTCAAGGGGTCTAACACCTGGAGGGGGGCATAGCGGAGTGGGATACACGCCAAAAGCCCCGGGAAAAATCTGGATTTGACGCAAAGCAGCGTTTTAAGTGCAGAAATCACATTGTATGCTAAATTGGAGGCCTAAAGTGCTTTAAAACATCTTGCATGTGTATACATCAATCAGGGAGTGTAATTAGAGTACCTTATAATCTTGGGTGTGCCCCCCCCCCCCCCCCCCCCCCGAGACACTCATATAGCCGGCGATCATTGCTTCATTGTGATACGCAAGCCCCTTCACCGCGGCAAGGTAACAATCACGAAGGGGAATTGACACATGTACATGCCTTTTGTTTTGTTGTTGCAGCCGCAGTGCAGCCAGAAAAGTTAGGCAGGCATGTACACGCACCAGAAAAATTAATATAGTGGCCGCTGCAAGCAGCGCCTTAAAAATTCAGGAATCCGCCTGGGTTCATTGCTGCTCCCAGTGTCTACATCCACACTTAAGGCCAGGTAGTCGGCTACCGGCCGGTCGAGGCGTTGGTGGAGGGTGGATCCGGAAGGGATAAGGTGAGGCGTTGGACTAAAGAATGTCCACATGTCCGACATCCCCATGACATTGCTAGAGCATCCTGTCCTTGCCTGCATGGACATGGGAGAAGGATTACTGGCAGTGGTACCTTTCTTCCGTTGTGCTGCGACATCACCCTTAAATGCACTGTAAAGCATAGTTGCCAGCTTGTTCTGCATGTGCAGCATCCTTTCTGCCTTCAGGTGAGTTGGTAACATCTCCGCCACTTTGTGCCTATACCGAGGGTCTAGTAGCGTGGCCACCCAGTACAGCTCATTCCCCTTGAGTTTTTTTATATGGGGGTTCCTCAACAGGCTAGACAGCATGAAAGACGCCATCTGCACAAAGTCGGATCCAGACATGACAATCTTGGGAGTTGATGGGACGTGCCTTCTTCTGAGCACTGTACTTACTTTGGTCCAGGGCCGCATGAAATCACGTCAGCACGACCTCGAACAGACCTTCTGGGTGGCCTGCCTCTGGGTCTGCCCCTGCCTCTGCTTTTACCTGTTTTGTCCATATCGGGAAGGATGAAGTAAAAGGTATGCACTGACTTGACTAATACAATGTGCAGTCACACAGGTGCAGTGAAAGGTATGCAGTGATTGGTATTACAATACAATGTGCAGCGGTCACACAGGTGCAGTTAACAGGTATGCACGGACTGGTATATTACACAACGTGCAGTCACACAGCTACTGTGAACAATTATGCAATGACTGGCATTACAAATTTGCAGCTGTCACACACACAGGTACAGTGAACAGGTGCAGTGACACTGCGTGCGTTCACGTAGGTAGGTAGGGGCACTGAACAACAACCGGTGGGTATGCAGTGATTGGTATTACAAATGTGCACCTGTCACACACACACAGGTACCGTGAACAGGTGAAATGACACTGCGTGCGGTCACGTAGGTAGGTAGGTGCACTGAACAACAACAGGTGGGTATGCAGTGATTGGTATTACAAATGTGCACCTGTCACACACACACAGGTACCGTGAACAGGTGCAGTGACACTGTGTGCGGTCACTTAGGTAGGTAGGTGCACTGAACAACAACAGGTGGGTATGCAGTGATTGGTATTACAAATGTGCACCTGTCACACATACACACAGGTACCATGAACAGGTGCAGTGACACTCTGTGCGGTCACTTAGGTAGGTAGTAGCACTGAACAACAAACGGTGGGTATGCAGTGATTGGTATTACAAATGTGCAGCTGCCTGTCACACACACAGGTAGTCACTGAATGTGCTGGGCCTGGCAATGGCACAGTAGGAATTACCAAGGCTGTATATGCAACACAAGTGTCTGTGGGACAAACACACAAAAAAATAGATTACAAGTAGTGTTGGGCGAACACCTAGATGTTTGGGTTCGCGAACGTTCGCCGAACATCGCCGCGATGTTCGGGTGTTCGCGCCGAACTCCGAACATAATGGAAGTCAATGGGGACCCGAACTTTCGTGCTTTGTAAAGCTTCCTTACATGCTACATACCCCAAATTTGCAGGGTATGTGCACCTTGGGAGTGGGTACAAGAGGAAAAAAAATATTTGAAAAAGAGCTTATAGTTTTTGAGAAAATTGATTGTAAAGTTTCAAAGGAAAAACTGTCTTTTAAATGTGGAAAATGTCATGTTTCTTTGCACAGGTAACATGCTTTTTGTCGCCATGCAGTCATAAATGTAATACAGAGAAGAGGTTCCAGGAAAAGGGACCGGTAACGCTAACCCAGCACAAGCAGCAGAACGCGTGATGGAACAGGAGGAGGCGCAGGAGGAGAAGGTCACGCTTTTTGAGACACAGCATCCCAGGCCTTGCATGAGGACAAATAGCGTGCGGATATAGCAATGCTTTTTGCCGCCATGCAGTCATAAATGTAATAAAGATGAGAGGTTCAATAAACAGGGACCGGAAACGCTAACCCAGCAGCAGCAGCACACGTGATGGAACAGGAGGAGGCGCAGGAGGAGAAGGCCACGCTTTTTGAGACACAGCATCCCAGGCCTTGCATGAGGACAAATAGCGTGCGGATATAGCAATGCTTTTTGCCGCCATTAAGTCATAAATGTAATACAGATAAGAGGTTCAATAAACAGGGACCGCAAACGCTAACCCATCACAGATGGTCATTGTTCATGTTACTTGGTTGGGGTCCAGGAGTGTTGCGTAGTCATTTCCAATCCAGGATTGATTCATTTTAATTTGAGTCAGACGGTCTGCATTTTCTGTGGAGAGGCGGATACGCCGATCTGTGACGATGCCTCCGGCAGCACTGAAACAGCGTTCCGACATAACGCTGGCTGCCGGGCAAGCCAGCACCTCTATTGCGTACATTGCCAGTTCGTGCCAGGTGTCTAGCTTCGATACCCAATAGTTGAAGGGTGCAGATGGATTGTTCAACACAGCTACGCCATCTGACATGTAGTCCTTGACCATCTTCTCCAGGCGATCGGTGTTGGAGGTGGATCTGCACGCTTGCTGTTCTGTGGGCTGCTGCTGCTGCATGGGTGTCATAAAATTTTCCCACTCCAAGGACACTGCCGATACCATTCCCTTTTGGGCACTAGCTGCGGCTTGTGTTGTTTGCTGCCCTCCTGGTCGTCCTGGGTTTGCGGAAGTCAGTCTGTCGGCGTACAACTGGCTAGAGGAGGGGGAGGATGTCAATCTCCTCTCTAAAGTCTCCACAAGGGCCTGCTGGTATTCTTCCATTTTGACCTGTCTGACTCTTTCTTCAAGCAGTTTTGGAACATTGTGTTTGTACCGTGGATCCAGAAGGGTATAAACCCAGTAATTGGTGTTGTCCAGAATGCGCACAATGCGTGGGTCGCGTTCAATGCAGTCTAGCATGAATTGAGCCATGTGTGCCAGAGTCCTACCAGAATCCTCATCATCCTCTTGTGAGCGTTGTGATAGTTGTTGTGATGCATCATAGTCGTCACCTTCTTCCTGGTCTGCTTCTGCTGACCATTCGCGCTGAATTGTGGAAGTCCAACGTGCACCGCTCTGGCCCTCATCAGTGGTGGCAGGAAATTCCTGCTCCAACTCCAGCTGTTCCTCCTCCTCTTCTTTGTCATTGCTGCTGGGGCCAGCGTTTCCTGAGGCGGATGGCCTGATGTTGGTACCATCACGCTGATCGTTTTCTGTGGGCTGCTGCTGCATGGGTGTCATAAAATTTTCCCACTCCAAGGACACTGCCGATACCATTCCCTTTTGGGCACTAGCTGCGGCTTGTGTTGTTTGCTGCCCTCCTGGTCGTCCTGGGTTTGCGGAAGTCAGTCAGTCGGCGTACAACTGGCTAGAGGAGGGGGAGGATGTTCTTCCTCATTTCACTTATCCTTAAAGTACACGCTGACTGGCAGCAGTACAGTGGCAGTACAGAAATGCTATACAGTGGTGGGTGAGCGGTGTACCACTATTCCCAGCAGCGACACAGAGCACAATGCTATACAGTGGCGGGTGAGCGGTGTACCACTATTCCCAGCAGCGACACAGAGCACAATGCTATACAGTGGCTGAGCGAGCAGTGTACTACTGTTCCCAGCAGACACAGAGTGGCAGTAAACACAATGCTATATAATGTGGCTGAGCAAGGTACACAGAGTGGCAGTAAACACAATGCTATATAGTGTGGCTGAGCGAGCGGTGTACTACTATTCCCAGCAGACAAAGAGTGGCAGTAAACACAATGCTATATAGTGTGGCTGAGCGAGGTACACAGAGTGGCAGTAAACACAATGCTATATAGTGTGGCTGAGCGAGCGGTGTACTACTATTCCCAGCAGACACAAAGTGGCAGTAAACACAATGCTATATACTGTGGCTGAGCGAGGTACACAGAGTGGCAGTAAACAGAATGCTATATAGTGTGGATGAGCGAGCGGTGTACTACTATTCCCAGCAGACACAGAGTGGCAGTAAACAGAATGCTATATAGTGTGGCTGAGCGAGGTACACAGAGTGGCAGTAAACAGAATGCTATATAGTGTGGCTGAGCGAGGTACACAGAGTGGCAGTAAACACAATGCTATATAGTGTGGCTGAGCGAGCAGTGTACTACTATTCCCAGCAGACACAGAGTGGCAGTAAACAGAATGCTATATAGTGTGGCTGAGCGAGGTACACAGAGTGGCAGTAAACACAATGCTATATAGTGTGGCTGAGCGAGGTACACAGAGTGGCAGTAAACACAATGCTATATAGTGTGGCTGAGCGAACGGTGTACTACTATTCCCAGCAGACACAGAGTGGCAGTAAACAGAATGCTATATAGTGTGGCTGAGCGAGGTACACAGAGTGGCAGTAAACACAATGCTATATAGTGTGGCTGAGCGAGCGGTGTACTACTATTCCCAGCAGACACAGAGTGGCAGTAAACAGAATGCTATATAGTGTGGCTGAGCGAGGTACACAGAGTGGCAGTAAACAGAATGCTATATAGTGTGGCTGAGCGAGCAGTGTACTACTATTCCCAGCAGACACAGAGTGGCAGTAAACAGAATGCTATATAGTGTGGCTGAGCGAGCGGTGTACTACTATTCCCAGCAGACACAGAACAGTAAACAGAATGCTATATAGTGTGGCTGAGCGAGGTACACAGAGTGGCAGTAAACAGAATGCTATATAGTGTGGCTGAGCGAGCGGTGTACTACTATTCCCAGCAGCGACACAATGACTGGGGGGACCCTGGCTAGCGTGGCTGGAGCACGAACTACCCTGCCTGCCTACCCAAAGCTAAACCCACAGACAAATGGCGGAGATATGACGTGGTTCGGGTATTTATTTACCCGAACCACGTGACAGTTCGGCCAATCAGAGCGCGTTCGGGTCCGAACCACGTGACCCGTTCGGCCAATCACAGCGCTAGCCGAACGTTCGGGGAACGTCCATCAGGTGTTCGGCCGAACTCGAACATCACCTGAACAGGGTGATGTTCTGCAGAACCCGAACAGTGGCGAACACTGTTCGCCCAACACTAATTACAAGAACAACATTAGCTCTCAAAAGAGCTGTTGAGGATGAGAAGTGCTTTTTAGCAATAAGATCAGCAAGAAGGAGCAACCTAACAAGCCTAACACAAGAGCCTAACTAAGCTTTCCCTATGTCAGCAGCAGCAAAGGTTCTCTCCCTTCTCTAATTACTGCAGCCACACGAGTAAGTGAAATGGCTGATGCTGTCTGCATTTTATAAGGGGGGGGGGGGGCTCCAGGAGGCAGTGTAGCCTGACTGGCTACTCTGTGCCTGCTGACTGTGATGTAGAGGGTCAAAGTTGACCCTAATGATGTAATATAGGGGGCGGGTCAGACCGCCATAAAGTTCGCGTTCAATCGCGACCGCGAACCACCGAAGTTTGCACAAATAAATTTGCATGCGAACCGTTCGGGTCATCTCTACATGTCTTAAGACTGGGTGGGCAGTATTTACTAGTGCCTTTCCAGAGCACACTGTTCCCAGCATAGGATAAAAGACACTTGAACACCTCTATATGCCCCAGAAAAGGAGGTGGGGGAAATGGCAAGTGAAATGAAGCAGACTTGGAGTGGGTTCTGGAAGCCTCCTTTAATTATAAAGGGGCACCTACATACAGTGGGTTGCAAAAGTTTGGGCAACCTTGTTAAACATCATGATTTTCCTGTATAAATCGTTGGTTGTTACGATAAAAAAATGTATGTTAAATATATCATATAGGACACACACACAGTGATATTTAAGAAGTAAAATTAATTTTATTGTATTTACAGAAAGTGTGCAATAATTGTTTAAACAAAATTAGGCAGGTGCATACATTTGGGCACCACAAAAAAGAAATAAATTAAATATTTAGTAGATCTTCCTTTTGCAGAAATTACAGACTCTAAACACTTCCTGTAGGTTCCAATGAGAGTCTGGATTCTGCTTGAAGGTATTTTGGACCATTCCTCCTTACAAAACATCTCTAGTTCATTCAGGTTTGATGGCTTCTGAGCATGGACAGCTCTCTTTAACTCACACCACAGATTTTCAATTATATTCAGGTCTGAGGACTGAGGTGGCCATTCCAGAATGTTGTACTTGATCCTCTGCATGAATGCCTTATGGATTTTGAGCAGTGTTTAGGGTTGTTGTCCTGTTGAAAGATCCAGCTTCAGCTTTGTCACTGATGCCTGGACATTGGTCTCCAGAATCTGCTGATACTGAGTGGAATCCATGCATCCCTCAACTGTGACAAGATTCCCAGTCTCTGCGCTGGCCACATAGCCTCACAGCATTATGTAACCACCACCATGTTTTACTGTAGGTAGCAGGTGTTTTTCTTGGAATGCTGTGTTGTTTTTCCTCTAAGCATAATGCCCCTTGTTATGCCCAAATAACTAAATTTTTGTTTCATCAGTGCACAGCACCTTATTCTAAAATATATCTGGCTTATCCAAATGTGCTTTAGCATACCTCAAGTGGCTCTGTTTGTGCTGTGGGCGGAGAAAAGGCTTCCTCTGCATCACTCTCACATACAGCATCTCCTTGTGCACCGAATGGTTGAACCTATGCACAGTGACTCCATCTGCAGCAAGATGATGTTGCAGGTCTTTGGTGTTGGACTGTAGGTTGATTCTGACTGTTCTCACCATTCGTCGCTTCTGTTTACCCGGGATTTTCTTGGTCTGCCACTTCGAGCTTTAACTTGAACTGAGCCTGTGGTCTTTCATTTCCTTAATATGTTCCTAACTGTGTAAACAGACAGCTGAAATCTCTGAGACAGATTTCTGTATCCTTCCCCTAAACCATGATGGTGAACAATCTTTGTCTTCAGGTCATTTGAAAGTTGTTTTGAGACCTCCATGTTGCTACTCTTCAGAGAAAATTAAAAGAGGATAAAAACTTACAATTGACCCCCTTAAATACTCTTTCTCATAATTGGATTCATGTATGTATGTAGGTCAGGGGTCACTGAGCTTACCAAGCCAAATTGAGTTTCAATAATTAGTTCTAAAGGTTTTGGAATCAACAAAATGACAAATGCCCAAATGTATGCACCTGTCTAATTTTATTTAAACAATTATTGCACACTTTCTGTAAATCCAATAAACTTCATTTCACTTCTCAAATATCACTGTGTGTATCTCCTATATGATACATTTAACTAATATTTTTTATCGTAACAACTAACGATTTATACAGGAAAATCATGACGATTAACAAGGTTGCCCAAACTTTCGCATCTCACTGTATCTGTTCCATCTCTGTGGCGAGAATAAAGGAGGAGGTCATTGCAAACCTCTTACCTATTCACAAGGTAAGTGAAAAAAAAAAAGAAACACAAACTACTAAAAATAGTACTTTATTGAAGCAAAACACAAAAACCATACTTACGTGCTTTTAAAGTATATATTATGTATTACTATACTCAGAACTAAATCCATATATCATGCCATCTAGCATTCTATTTATACTGTCAGTGATGGTATCTAATATAGATCCAGGGTCAATCGCAACATCCATCAATATCATTCATAGGAAATCTCTTCAGAGTGTTGATAGAACACACTCGCACCACTGTCAGCTTCAGTACACCTCAGACCTAAAAGTATCTGCACTTGCAAAGCACAGTTTTCCAACATGCTCTGTTCAGTCTCCAAATTGTCCTTCCTTGTATCTGTTACCTCTTGATCCAGCTCGTGTGTACCATCTAGCTTTCATGCTTACTTCCTGTGATATGTGGCACATCCTACTAGGTAGAAGATGAAAATAGATACCTAGGGTTGTAGGGGTTGGGTAGGAGTGCTCGTAATGTGTAGGTGGGCGGGCTTATGTCAGCAACTGCTTTTGAGTGCTCCTATTGAGTATAGTAATGGAGCTAACTAGTTTGATCGGTATGCACACTGCTTCCTGACGAAAGTTCCCAGATGCTGTGCTGAGTGGCCGGTTTTTCAAGGAGATATTATTTTTTTCCCCAGGGTGAAGATGAAATTGGGGCTTATCCATTCCTGGAGCAGCAGGGGCAACCTTGAGGCAGGGCACTTGAACTTCCTGATCACTGGTGAGATCAAATGAATTTGTCTGTTCCTATTACAGTGATATGAACTGTTGCTGCTTATGCCTCATCTAATCCACACTTCCCACATTGGCCTCAATTCACCAGAGGTTACTGACCTATTTATCTCATGGCCATGGGAGGTAATTTACCTCCTGTGATATCTCCAAATAGCAATTCTCCAGAAGTTTAGGGTGAAATATCGACAGAGAGAAATCCATGCGATAAATGTGCGATAAATAGGCGATAAATAGGTGATAGTCATTATTTTTTCTCAAAATCACAATTCACCAGGGAAAAAAGGGGGTGTGGCCATTCGTTATTTTTTCATCTATTTATCCCCTGAATGTACCTGGAGATATGTGATTTTTCTCACAGCTGCTGCAGCTCACTCTGTAGCTAATTTACTAGCAGCACACAGTAACATTGTATACTGTACATATTTCAGGTACCAGAGAGCAGCTCATTTACACTCATATTAAGCAATATTAAGCATTTACAATATTAAGTGGATAGGCAACATGAAGGAGGAATCTGGATACATTTTTCATCGGGAGTAAGTGTGAAAATGTATCCAAATACCTCCTCCGTTTAACCCATCCACTTAATATTATAAATGCTTAATATTGCTTAGTATGCTTAATATGCAGAATGGAGGGAGGGATTTTTAATGGAAGGAGAGGGTCAAAAAAACAGGGAGGGAAACCCTTTGCGGTCACATGCTGTAAATATCCTCCTCCTCCTCCTACCCACAATCCTTTACTTCCAGCATCCAGAGAGGCAAAGTATCGCATGCAAATCACTAACACCGCATAACTATCGACCGTTTATCGCTCGGTTTTCGCATCCATATCGCTCCATTATCGCACCATTATCGCCTGCTACCGCACACTCCTCTCTCTATCCTCTCACAGTGGTGAATTACAAACAAAGTGTTAAAATACCGCATGAGATAAAATGCCGACATTTTATCTCTTACTACTCTCCTCTGGTGAATTGAGGCCATTGTCTTCCCAGTACTCCACACCAGGATTATTTTAAGTGTTGTGATGATGGCCCATACTCACGGGCTACAATTGTCGCCGAAACACGCGGCGCGCGCGTGTTGCAGCAACATGTCGCCCGTGAGTATGAGGCGTTGCACGGGCGCGCACCCCGAACTGTCGCTCGTCGCTGATGTCGCCAGGTGATTGGCGCGGTCAATCGCCTGGCGACAGTTGCCGCCGCCACTCCGCTGCAACTGTCGCTAGTCCGTGTGAGTATGCGGACTAGCGACATCAACATAATTGTAAATAGATGGCGCTTCCGGCGAGGGGGAGGAACGTCGGCGACAGCTTCCGTCGCACAGCTGATCCCTCTTCCGCGTGTGTACGCGGAGGGAGCTGGCGACGAGCTGTCGCTGGCCTGTCGCGCACATGCTTACGTGTGCTGGCGACAGGCCACTTATGTAGCCCGTGAGTATGGGCCATTAATGATTGTTTGAACTCTTGATTACTCAGTTGTTTATTGCTTTAGTACCTTTGAGAGATGTCACTAATGTTTGATATACAAGTCTACATATTTAAAGGGAAGCTTAAAGGACAGCCGAGGTGAAAATAAACTAATGAAATAAACAATTATATCTATCCTCCTTTTCCTAAGAAGTTTTTAATCAGGATGATACCATTTATTGGCTAACTTAGAGATGGATAAACAGTGAGCTTTTGACTTATAAAAAGCTCTCTGGAACCAGTCCGACGAAGGCTTTTTATAAGTCGAAAGCTCACTGTTTATCCATCTCTAAGTTAGCCAATAAATGGTATCATACTGATTCAAAACTTCTTGCTTTTACTCATGGCTAATATGGTACAACACTCTACTGCTTCTCCTTTTCCTAAAAATGACTTATTCCACAGTTTTATTTTATATTTAAATCTACTTTTTTTTTAAATCTACTTTTTAAGATTATACTGTTTTATTGAATTTGCTCACTGACACATTCATTAAAGTATGCCAGAACGAAAAATCTATGAACTATTGACCCTTTTTATCTCTTTCCTGCTCTCATAAGCCATTTTCTGCCAAGAAGTGTTTTATAGTTAATTTCTTATTAATAAGGGTCACACTATAGTCTAACCCAGTCTTGACTCAGACAGGAACGGCCACTATTTAACTTTTTCAGGCAGAAAAAGAAAAAAGGAACACAGCATAGTTATTTATATTATGTGCTAGGTACTGTACATACATACACGTCTAGAGATGGCCCGAAACCTCCGATTTTAGGTTTGTGAACCCGGTTCGCGAACCTCCGCAAATGTTTGCGAACTTGAGAACAGTCGTGAACCGCCATAGACGTCAATGGGGAGGCGAACTTTGAAAACTAGAAAAAAATATGCTGGCCACAAAAGTGATGGAAAAGATTTTTCAAGGGGTCTAATACCTGGAGGGGGGCATGGATGAGTGGGATAGACGCCAAAAGTCCCGGGGAAAAATCTGGATTTGACGCAAAGCAGCATTTTAAGGGCAGAAATCACATTGAATGCTAAATTGCAGGACTAAAGTGCTTGCAAACATCTTGCATGTGTATACATCAATCTAGTGTAATTAGAGTACTGCTTCACACTGACACACCAAACTCACTGTGTAACGCACCGCAAGCAGCTGTTTGCGTAGTGACGGCCGTGCTGGACTGGTGCGCACCATGGTGAGAGTGCAGGCCGTGGCGGTGTTCAAGCCCATATGGTTGCCGGGCTGTGGTAGCTCAATGATAGAACAACAGTGACTGTCCAGCTGATCAAATTTGGTCTGTCCACAATGAAGCAACGACCTTATTATCTTTGGTGTGCCACCCCCCCCCCCCCCCCCCGAGACACTCATATAGCTGGCGATCATTGCTTCATTGTGATACGCAAGGTAATGATCACAAAGGGGAATGGGCACATGTACATGCCTTTTGTCTTGTTGATGCAGCCGCAGTGCAGCCAGAAAAATTAGGCAGGCATGTTCCCGCACCAGAAACAGCGGCCTTAAAAATTCAGGAATCCGCCTGGAGTCCCGGACCCTGTTGGTGGTGGCGGAGAAGGCAAGCGGCCTGCAGGCCGAGAGGCTGTGTGTGGGGACTGACTTAGTCTTCAGGCGGGCAGTAGCCCTCCGGGATCCATGCCTCGTTCATTTTGATAAAGGTGAGGTACTGAACACTTTTGTGACTTAGGTGACTTCTCTTCTCAGTGACAATCCCTCCAGCTGCGCTGAAGGTCCTTTCTGACAGGATGCTTGAGGCAGTGCAAGACAGAAGTTGGATGGCAAATTGGGACAGCTCTGGCCACAGGTCAAGCCTGCGCACTTAGTAGTCCAAGGGTTCGTCATCGCTGCTCACAGTGTCTACATCCACACTCAAGGCCAGGTAGTCGGCTACCTGCCGGTCGAGGCATTGGTGGAGGGTGGATCCGGAATAGCTAAGGTGAGGCATTGTACTAAAGAATGTCCGCATGTCCAACATCACCATGAGATTGCTGGAGCGTCCTGTCCTTGCCTGCGTGGACATGGGAGGAGGATTACTGGCAGTGGTACCCTTGTGTTGTGGTGTGACATCACCCTTAAACGTATTGTAAAGCATAGTTGCCAGCTTGTTCTGCATGTGCTGCATCCTTTCTGCCTTCTGGTGAGTTGATGACATGTCCCCCACTTTGTGCCTATGCCGAGGGTCTAGTAGCGTGGCCACCCAGTAAAGCTCATTCCCCTTGAGTTTTTTTATATGGGGGTCCCTCAACAGGCTGGACAGCATGAAAGACACCATCTGCACAAAGTTGGATCCAGATGTACTCTCCATCTCCTCTTGCTCTTCCTCAGTGATGTCAGGTAAGCCTTCCTCCTCCTCCCCCCAGCCACGAACAATACCACGGGGACGTGGAGCAGCACAAGCCCCCTGCGACGCCTGCTGCAGTTGCTCTTCTCCTGCTGTTTCCTCCTCCTCCACAGAAACACATTCCTCTTCATACCAGTCTGACTCCTCTTCCCCACACGACTCTTCGTCCTCCTCCCTCCTCTGTGCTGCCGCAGGTGTTGAGGAAACACCTGGTTCTGATGCAAATTGCTCCCACAACTGTTCCTGCCATAACTGTTCCTCTTCACACTCCTCCACAGCTTGATCCACCACTCTATGCACGGCATGCTCCAGGAAGTAAGCGTAGGGGATCAAGTCGCTGATGGTGTCTTCACTGCGACTCACCAGTTTGGTCACCTCCTCAAACGGCTGCATGATCCTGCATGCATTTCACATCAGTGTCCAGTTCGGGGGCCAGAACATCCCCATCTCCCCAGATTGTGTCCTTCACAACTTCCTAGCCTGCTTCAGAACGTCCTCTAAGCCTGGAAACTTTGACACAAATCTTTGAATGACTAGATTAAGAACATTTGCCTTGCAGGGTACATGTGTCAGCTTTCCCAAATTCAAAGCGGGAAGGAGATTACTGCCATTGTCACACACCACGTTGCCGATCTCCAGCTGGTGCGGCGTCAGCCACTGATCCACCTGTTTGTTAAGAGCAGCCAGGAGAGCTGGTCCAGTGTGACACTCCGCTTTGAGGCAAGACATGTCTAAGATGGCGTGACATCGTCGTACCTGGCATGCAGCATAGGCCTTGGGGAGCTGGGGCTATGTAGCTGGAAAGAAGATTGCGGCACTAGCCAAGGAGGAGGAGGATGACGACAGCAAAGAGGATGTAGCAGGCGGAGAGGCGGAGGCAGGAGGCCTGCCTGCAAGCTGTGGAGGTGTCACAAGTTGGTCCGCTGCACAGCCACATACTCCCTGCTTGCCATCATTCACCAGGTTGACCCAATGGGCTGTGTAAGTAATGTAGCGGCACTGACCGTGGTTGGCAGACCAGGCATCCGTGGTCAGGTGGACCCTTGACCCAACGCTGTGTGCCAGAGATGACACCACTTGCCTCTGCACTTCACGGTACAGTATGGGCATTGCCTTTTTAGAGAAATAATTGTGGCCTGGCATCTTCCACTGCGGTGTCCCAATGGCCACAAATTTACGGAAGGCCTCAGAGTCCACCAGCTTGTATGGTAACAGCTGGCGAGCTAACAGTTCCGCCAAGCCAGCTGTCAGATGCCGGGCAGGTGGGTGACTGGCAGAAATTGGCTTCTTCCACTCAAAAATTTCCTTCACGGACACCTGGCTGCTATGGGTAGAGGAGCAGGAACCGCTCAAGGTCAGAGGCGGAGTGGAGGAGGGTGGCTGTGAAGGTGAAAGGGATAAAGCGGCTGAAGACGCTGCACCTGAAGGAGGAGGAGGAGAAGGAGGGTGGCTTTTCTTTTGTGTGCTGCTTTTGCTCAGGTGCTCTTCCCATTGCAGTTTGTGCCTTTTCTCCAGGTGACTTCGTCAGGTACTTGCCCCTAAGTGGGTGTTGGCCATTCCACGGCTCAATTTTTGCTGGCAGAGAGTACAGATGGCTTTGCTCTGATCTGAGGCACACACACTAAAACATTTCCAAACCGCTGAGCCCTCCTGGGGAGATGGCACTATGGTGGCCTCAGCAGCTGACGTTGAAGGGCATGTTGGCTGGCTGTACATAGGTGGCGATACATGGCGATGGACGCTGCCACCAGCTACTTCTGACATCGATGCCCCCAGCTTCTTTAAGCAACTCGTCTCCTCCTACTCCTCTCTGACTCCCCCTCTGAACTGCCCCCTGTTCATCTCCTCTATTGGGAACATACGTGGGATCCGTATCATCGTCATCATCATAATCATCCTGCTCAGCTTCGCTTGCCTCAGACACCTCCAAAACGGCACCAGCAGCAGGTACTTCATCATCCTCATCCTCACACGTTACGTCCATAGTGTCGCCTAACTCACACATATGAGGTGGTGTAACTTGCTTAGCGCCTTCATCTTGTTGTTGCAGTAGTGGCTGGGAATCAGTGATTTCACCACCAAATAACTCCTGCCAAGTGTCAAATGCAGCGGCTGTGGTGCTTGTAGTAGCGCTGGTGGCTGCGGGAGATGAGGTGTTCTGTGTTAAATAGTCAACCACGTCCTGACAATCTTGGGAGTTGATGGAACGTGCCTTCTTCTGAGCACTGTACTTTGGGCCAGAGCTGCACGAAATCACATCAACACGACCTCGCACAGACCTGCCGGTGCCGGGTGGCCTTCCTCTGGGTCTGCCTCTACCTCTTCCTCTACCTGGTTTGTCCGTTTTGTCCATCTCAGGGGGGTTGCTAGGTATATGCTGTGATGAGGTGGGTTCACTGAACACAACAGCTATGTATATGCTGTGATGAGGTGGGTTCACTGAACACAACAGCTATGTATATGCTGTGATGAGGTGGGTTCACTGAACACAACAGCTAGGTATATGTTGTGAGGTGGGTTCACTCAACACAAAAGGTAGGTATATGCAGGGAGGTGGGTTCACTGAACACAACAGCTAGGTATATGCAGTGAGGTGGGTTCACTGAACACAACAGCTAGGTATATGCTGTGATGAGGTGGGTTCACTGAACACAACAGCTAGGTATATGTTGTGAGGTGGGTTCACTCAACACAACAGCTAGGTATATGTTGTGAGGTGGGATCACTCAACACAAAAGGTAGGTATATGCAGTGAGGTGGGTTCAATGAACACAACAGCTAGGTATATGCAGTGAGGTGGCTTCACTCAACACAAAAGGTAGGTATATGCAGTGAGGTGGGTTCACTGAACACAAAAGCTAGGTATGTGCAGTGAGGTGGGTTTACTTAACACAAAAGGAAGGTATATGCAGTGAGGTGTGTTCACTGAACACAAAAGGTAGGTATATGCAGTGAGGTGGGTTCACTCAACACAAAAGGTAGGTATATGCAGTGAGGTGGGTTCACTCAACACAAAAGGTAGGTATATGCAGTGAGTTGGGTTTACTCAACACAAAAGGTAGGTATATGCAATGAGGTGGGTTCACTGAACACAAAAGGCAGGTATATGCAGTGAGGTAGGTTCATTTAACACAAAAGGTAGGTATTTGCAGTGAGGTGGGTTCACTGAACACAAAAGGTAGGTATATGCAGTGAGGTGGGTTCACTCAACACAAAAGGTAGGCATATGCAGAGAGGTGGGTTCACTCAACACAAAAGGTAGGTATATGCAGTGAGGTGGGTTCACTCAACACAAAAGGTAGGTATATGCAGTGATGAGGTGGGTTCACTCAACACAAAAGGTAGGTATATGCAGTAAGGTGGGTTCACTATATGCAGTACTGGGTATTACAATGTGCACCTCTCACACAGGTAGTCACTGAATGTGCTGGGCCTGGCTGGCAGTGGCGCACACACACAGTATGAATTAGCAAGGCTCTCTATGCAACACAAGTGTCAGTGGGACACACAGAAAAAAAAATAGATCACAAGAACAAGATTAGCTCTCAAAAGAGCTGTTGTGGGGTGCTATTATGGCAATAAGAATCAGCCAGGAGCAAGCTAACAAGCCAAGAGCCTAACTAATCTTCCCCTAGGAGAAACAGTCTGCAGCAGCTTGCCCTTCTCTCACTATAGCAGGCACACAAGTGAGTGTAATGGCCGGCGGAGCCTGCCTTATATAAGGGGGGGAGTGGCTCCAGGAGTGAGTGTAGCCTGATTGGCTACAATGGGCCTGCTGACTGTGATGTAGAGGGTCAAAGTTGACCCTAATGGTGCACTATGGGGGCAAATCGAACTTCCGCAAAAGTTCGCCTTCACTTGCAAAGGCGAAACACTGGAAGTTCGCCTGGAACCGTTCGCCGTCAAACCGTTCGGGCCATCTCTATACACGTCTATCTCATCATGTCACATGTAACATCGGGTATCCTTTAATTGAGAGGAATATGGATGTGTCCTTTTAAAAAAAACACCTGTTGCTTGGCAGTCCTACTAATCTCTTTAAAAAACACAAAATCCAGGCTCCTCACATTTAAACACTTGTAGATTTAATGGGGAGGTGCTGGAAGGGGTGTGGCAAGCAAAACAGCAAAACATCAAAATGAACTTCCGCACACTCATACAAATCCTCATGCGAATCCATTTACAAAAATCATTTAATCATCAATACTGTCCCTACAGCTGGGATCTTGGTTACAAGAATAAGGTCTCTTGCGTAGTCACATACACCACGTAGAGGTAGCCCAGTGTCGTATGTGTCCTAACTCTGGCCCTGTAACATGCATAGCACAAACATGCACGCATTCAGCACATCAAAACCTATCTAGGGAATAGGAGCACATATCCTACTGATCCCTTTGGCTGCAGTAGTGGCTGAATCACACACCTGAAACAAGCATGGAAATAATCCAGTCTGACTTCAGTCAGAGCACCTGATCTGCATGCTTGTTGAGGGGCTGTGGCTAAAAGTATTAGAGACACAGCATCAGCAGGAGAGTCAGCCAACTGGTATTATTTTAAAAGGAAAAATTCATACCCTTCTCAGTTTAGGTTCCCTTTAAGTGACATAGACATGTGTGTGTACAGTGCCAAGAACACACAAAGTATGATTTGATGCTTTTATTTTTTCTCTGCATGCCTGAAAGAGTTAATATTCAGCTATAGTATGCAACTGAGTTTTTCTCCAGTCGGAACCCAGTCGGACTATAGCATCCCTCACTGATAAGGAATTACAGCCATACAATTCTTTGCTCTCAGAAGCTCAATTCTTAACCAGGAGAGGATAGATAAAAAAAGGTCAATAGTTCATATATTTGAGCACTGTGAGACACAGGGACAGACTGTTCCATTGAGCTGAGACAAAACAATAAATCAGCTTTTTAAAGTATCTAAACATAACATTAAACTGGGGGATATCAAACAGCCATTTTTAGAAGAAGGAAGTGATATAATTCTATATCTCATCACTTTGTTTTCACTTAGGTTTCACGTTACCCAACATCACTCCTGTTGTTTAGTAGTGTGTGGGATTTTTTAATTACGAGGTTGAGTCAGGCAGTAGGAGGTGAAGGGAGTAAGTTTAAAGGTCATTGCAAACCACTCACCTAGTCACAAGTTAAGTTAAAAAAGAAACATAAACTACTGCAGTTATATCCTCCATTGAATGGAAACACAAAACACTTACTGGCTTATTGGCTATTTACAGTACTTGCTTTCAAAGTAAATGCTATTTATTACCATTCTCTGAACTAAATCCAACATAAATCATGACATCTAGCATTCTACATATAACATCAATGACGACATCCAATACATTGGAGCAGAGGTTTGCTTATAGTCAAGCGAGCAGAGCAGACAAGGGTGCTTTACAATAAGCCCGCCTCTGCTTCCAAACAAATGCAGAAAGGATGGCAAGGCAGAAAAGAATGCAGCCTTAACCTAAGAGGTCACTTTGATAAGTTTACCACAAGTTCACTTTAAAATCAGCATCAAATCTTATTTCATTCTCCCTATTGTAATGGAAGTCAAGTTGATTTTTTCTAAATATTCTTTATTTATTCATAATTTATCATGTATAAAGAAACATAGAAAGAAATGTAATCTCTTGAATCCTAAACATACAGATAGC
Source organism: Hyperolius riggenbachi (assembly GCF_040937935.1). Taxonomy (NCBI): domain Eukaryota; kingdom Metazoa; phylum Chordata; class Amphibia; order Anura; family Hyperoliidae; genus Hyperolius; species Hyperolius riggenbachi. The sequence goes on from NC_090649.1 coordinate 302,119,408, forward strand.
ACTTTCCTTCACCATTGCACCATTTTCCATTTCCTAAGGTGGGTGTGCCATTTTCTGCATATGTTATCCATATAGTAAACTCACTACATTTTGTCCAGGTCCCCCGGTTAATTTATCATATATAATCTATGTTGATCTCTCCATATGGTAAGTATGAGCTGTCTCTAAGAACTCGGTGGTGATAGATAAGTTAACTTCAACAACAACTTACTGACATAACATATTGGAATAATAACTAGCACAGATATATAATCTTTTGATTTATGATGTAGATCATACTCTAGTCAGAATTTTTTTCCATTGGTCATTGGAGAAGTTTTATTTTACATCCACTCGTCACTTGTTCCTATACATAGATTCTAGTGTATAGGAACAGATAGCAAGTGGATTTAGGATAAACCGTTTCCAATGGCCAATGGAGAAAAATTGCTTTACTGGCTCAAAAAACTTCCATCTCAGTCAGGATTCAAGAATTGGGGATTAAATTGATCACAAGATGATATCATACCACAGACAGATTTAGTAGAATGATCCTGGGATTTGATTTGGGATAGTGGAAATGCCAGAGGGGAGAGGGAACCTTGACCCATATTTTTTGGAACTTCCCAAGAATCCAAATCTGTCATGGGGTGGGCTTATTTATATCTAAACTGGTTGGAGCTTCTGGGGAATCCAAGTTTCTATTTGTTGCATCATAATTCCTGGAGTATAAAGAAATATAAAAACTCGACTAAAGATGTTGCCACCTGTGATACATTTCAGAATGTAAATCAGGGAGAGGAAAGGTTTACCAATTGGCAAACAGTGACTAAATAATTTATACATGAATATTGTAAAAACAATAAGCAATTCTATTCATTATGTTATTTTCACTACAGTTCCTCTTTAACCCCTTCTTAGTCTATGAACTCCGCGTGTCACCTGTACTTGGCCTTATGATGTGTGCACACCTCTAATGACTGTCACCTGTAGTAATCAGATGCGATCACTCGGGTGACAGATCGGGGCCCCAATGCTGTAAAGATGTTTTGCTTTGCCGTCACGTAGCCATGCATCTGGTCAGTATCGGGGCCCTCAAACCGTCATCCTAGCGATGAGAACCCATCGCTACAAATGCATAGTCTGGGGGTAATGGTCCGCTATGTACCCGACTAGTAATGAAAAAGAGCCATGGAATATATTTTGAAGTGTTTTGTAGCAGTGTCATTTGTTACAGTATGTGAAAATAAGGAAGGGTGAAACATGAAAAAGTGTATTTTCTGCATTTACATCTAGGGTATTTTCTCCTGTAGTATGAAAATAAAATAGAATACATTTAGGCAAAAAAATGTCACCCTGAGAAAGCCTACACTATCCTAAATATATACATATATATACAGTATATTACTTAGATGGCATAAGTACTTAAAGAGACTCCGTAACAAAAATTGCATCCTGTTTTTTATCATCCTACAAGTTCCAAAAGCTATTCTAATGTGTTCTGGCTTACTGCAGCACTTTGTACTATCACAGTCTCTGTAATAAATCAACTTATCTCTCTCTTGTCAGACTTGTCAGCCTGTGTCTGGAAGGCTGCCAAGTTCTTCAGTGTTGTGGTTCTGCTATGAACTCCCCCTTTCAGGCCCCTCTATGCACACTGCCTGTGTGTTATTTAGATTAGAGCAGCTTCTCTCTTCTCTCTTATCTTTTACAAGCTGGATAAATCGTCCTCTGAGCTGGCTGGGCTTTCACATAGTGAGGAATTACAGGCAAGGGCAAAGCTGTTTGCAGGAAGAAAAGAGCAGCCTGAAACTTCAATGCATGAGAGATGCAGGGGGAAAGAAACACACAAATGATCTCTTGAGATTCAAAAGGAAGGCTGTATACAGCCTGATTGTGTATGGATGTATTTTCTATGTGTGGACATACTGTACATCAACCTACTTCCTGTTTTGGTGGCCATTTTGTTTGTTTATAAACAAACTTTTTAAAACTGTTTTTAACCACTTTTAATGCGGCGGGGAGCGGCGAAATTGTGACAGAGGGTAATAGGAGATGTAGCCTAACGCACTGGTATGTTTACTTTTGTGCAATTTTAACAATACAGATTCTCTTTAAAGGGGCACTATGGCGAAAAATTGACAAATTTTAAATATATGCAAACATAGACAAATAAGAAGTAGGTTTTTTCCAGCGTAAATTGAGCCATGGATTACTTTTCTCCTTTGTTGCTGTCACTTACAGTAGGCAGTCGAAATCTGACCGAAGCGACAGGTTTTGGACTAGTCCATCTCTTCATAGGGGATTCTCAGCAAGGCTTATATTCTTTATAAAGATATTCCCTAAAAAAAGGATTTAAACAAAGATGCTGGCCAGCTTCTCTGCTCACTACACAGTTTTTGGCAGTTGGAAAGAGCAACTGCCATTCACTAAGTGCTTTTGAAAATAAATAAATCCCTGAGAATCCCCCATGAAGAGATGGACTAGTCTAAAACCTGTCACTTCTGTTTGATTTCTACTACCTACTGTAAGTGACAGCAACATAGGAGAAAAGTAATTTATGGCTCATTTTGCTCTGGAAGAAACGTACATCTTATTTGTATATGTTTGCACATATTTTACATTTAAACATTTTTTGCCAGAGTGCCCCTTTAAAAAAATATTGCTGTAATAGCCACACAGCTGAAATTCCAAAACTGTCAAGTCTGAACTGGTTAAACTACACACAGTTTTAGACTGTACTGCTGTCAAATTACGTTTCCAGTGTTTTAAATTGAGTCTAATACTGCATTTTTAATTTAGTAACTTTTATGTCACTAAAGAAGATGGATGACGATTATCTGACTCTGGGAAAAGCTAAAGGCTGGGAGTCAGAATGGTCAAATCGTAAGTTTGTTTCATACCCTATTTGTATAGTACAGTATAAAGCCAGGCAACAAATAAAGATGGCCGCAGGATACAAACACACACTCACAAAAAAACACAAAACAGGAAATTTGAAGCAGACAGGATCAATTCCATTACAGACTTGTTCTTTTTAAATCTAATTTTACATAACCCTCAAGTTGTATAATATGCTTTTGTTTGTGAGTCTTGATTTTTATCGTTGCAGTGTACATTTCCCCGCTGAACCTTTTCATGAAGGAATGTTTATACCTGTGGGCAACCACTGTGTGCAGCTAAAGGCTCACATTCATAGGAAGAGCACTAAGCAATTCATGATTGCCAAGGTAAGCAATAAAGTCATGCCCTCTACCAATCCTCTGCCACAAAAAACAGTCTCTAAGGTAACATAACCTAGCACCCCTTGAGGCCAAGAATCCCTAGCTTTAAGACTGAAAAACATGAAAATAATACCAAGTAAGCATTTCTTTTTAAAATAGGAGCTCAATGTGTTCTATTTTTGTCTCTGCATTGGAATGTAAATCAGTTACTTCCAACCTCATCTATCAAAACACCCCTTTCAAAAGTTTACTCCAAGGGGAGCATAAGTAGCACTGCTAACTTGCATGTTATGAAGTTCCTGTTCTATGGAACTATTTAGGGATAACATTGTACTGATTTGTAAAATCAGTCAAGTACGCTTATAGCATTGTAAAGGTGTTCAAGTCTCACTTCAGGCACACATTTTTCCTTATTGGTGCATGCATGCATAAGTGCCTTGATTAGACGATGTCAAATAAAGAACTTGAAAAATACTTAGTAAAAGGCCCACATGCTGACAACATCCTGTGACAGTGCTATAAGCTGCAGTCTACTTATGCCAGGGGCCCAGTAGAGCTCTTTCAGATGCACTTTGTAATCACTGACAATCGCAGGTGATCCCAAAAAGCGCAATTCTGTTGTCAATGGAGCAGAATCTTAAGCTGCAGAAGCCTTATTTCACCCAAAAAATAAAGGTGACATGTAGGCAATCATTAATTTGCTAAACATATGTTGCTTGTAGGGAACTAGTGAAACCCCTCTGCTCCCAACTAAATCAAAAACTAGTGCATAACGGGTTGATTTGTAACCTATTGTTGTTAAAACTTTTTTCTCTATTTCAGTATGCAACAACTACTTAGGAGTGGCTACAGATGTAGGGTGTGTAAACTTTTTTATCACCCATTCAGGGGGTGGAAAAATGGCCAGCCATGATAAGGTAGTTCTCTCCATAACACCATCTCATAGCAGAGGTGTAGCTTGGGTTTTCAGTGCCCGGGGACAAAGCTAGCTTTTGCACCCCTCCTGGCCCCCTATTGGATCACCGTTAAAACTGTTTAGTGTTGTTGGTGCGTTCACAATTTTGCTGCTGTTCATGATCCATTAAAAATGAGCAAGAACTATCAATCAATGTTCGGAGGATTAGTAGATTTTGGCCACATCCTATTAATACAATTGAAGCTGCTTTACATCAGATCCTTTAATAGTTAACAAGTTAGATGGAGCATGTCCCCTTGATTGGACATTGTTAACGCCTGTTAACGGCTGGTCTGTACCATTAAAACTCCTATGCCTACATCTTGTCTCTCATATTTACTGTAGGTGTCCTATCTAATTGTGGTTGGATGGAAACACTTCTGTGTGGCTAGTTGTGCACTCTGGATGCTGTATTGGCCTGTTGCTGATGGACTTTTAAGCCTCTCTATAAAAAAGTAAAATAGGCTCCAGCAAAGCTGTGTGTGGTCACCTTAAAGTGAACCTAAAGTCTGGCCATAAAAATGAGATTAACTCACCTGGGGTTTCCCTCAGCCCCCTGCAGCCGATCGGTGCCCTTGCAGCCCCGCTCCGATGGTCCAGGACCCGCCGGTGAACACTTCCGGTTTGGTCATCACCGGCCGACAGGCATGGGAACGCGAGTGATTGTTCGCGTTCCCAGCCTGTATATCGCCGCAATAGCAGCATAGTGGCGATATACAGGCTGGGAACGCGAACAATCACTCGCGTTCCCATGCCTGTCGACCGGTGACGGCCAAACCGGAAGTGTTCGCCGGCAGGTCCTGGACCATCGGAGCGGGGCTGCGAGGGCACCGATCGGCTGCAGGGGGCTGAGGGAAGCCCCAGGTGAGTTAATCTCATTTTTTTGGCCAGACTTTAGGTTCACTTTAAGTTTCTTGTGGCTGTCTTGTAGCTAATAGAGATGTCTCGAACCTCCGATTTTCGGTTTGCGAACCTCAAAAGTGAACTTCCGCAAAAGTTTGGTTCGCGCAAACTTTCGCGAACTGCAATAGACTTCAATGGGGATGCGAACTTTGAAAACTAGAAACATTTATGCTGGCCAGAAAAGTGATGAAAAAGATGTTTCAAGGGGTCTAACACCTGGAGGGGGGGCATGGCGGAGTGGGATACACGCCAAAAGTCCCAGGGAAAAATCTGGATTTGATGCAAAGCAGCGTTTTAAGGGCAGAAACCACATTGCATGCTAAATTGGAGGCCTAAAGTGCTTAAAACATTTTGCATGTGTATACATCAATCAGGGAGTGTAATTAGAATACTGCTTCACACTGACAGACCAAACTCACTGTGTAACGCACCTCACACAGCTGTTTGTGTAGTGACGGCTGTGCTGGACTGGTGCGCACCATGGCCACAGTGCAGGCCATGGCGGTTTTCCAGCCCATATGGTCGCTGGGCTGAGGTAGCTCAATGACAGAACAACAGTGACTGTCCAGCTGCTCTAATTTGGTCTGTCCACAATGAAGCAACGGCTTTATTATCTTGGGTGTGCCCACCCCCCCCCACCCCACCACGAGACACTCATATAGCTGGCGGTCATTGCTTCATTGTGATACGCAAGCCCCTTCACCGCGGCAAAGTAACGATCACGAAGGGGAATTAACACATGTACATGCCTTTTGTTTTGTTGTTGCAGCTGCAGTGCAGCCAGAAAAATTAGGCAGGCATGTACACGCACCAGAAAAAATATTATAGTGGCCGCTGCTAGCAGCGGAAAAAATTCAGGAATCCACCTGGAGTCCTGGACCCTGTTGGTGGTGGCGGAGAAGGCAGTCAAGCGGCCTGCAGGCAAAGATGCTGTGTGGGGACCGACTTAGTCTTGGGGCAGGCAACCAGTCACACGGCGTGCAGGCAGAGAGGCTGTGTGTGGGGACTGACTTAAAGCCCATACACACGTCGGATTTTTCTGAACGACGGGTCGTTTGAACGTCCCGTCGTTCAGTCGTTTGCACGTCAAATCCGACGTGTGTACAGACTATCGTTCGCATGATAAGACTGGTTTCCAGTGACCCAGTCTTATCACGCGAACGATAGTCTGTACACACGTCGGATTTGACGTGCGAACGACTGAACGACGGGACGTTCAGATGACCCGTCCAGAAAAATCCGACGTGTGTATGGGCCTTATGTCTTCGGGCGGGCAGTAGCCTTTCGGGATCCATGCCGCATTCATTTTGATGGACCCTGTTGGTGGTGGCGGGACAGGCAGTCAAGCGGCCTGCAGGCAGAGATGCTGTGTGGGGAGTGACTTAGTCATGGGGCAGGCAGTCACACGGTGTGCAGGCAGAGATGCTGTGTGTGGGGACTGACTTAGTCTTCGGGTGGGCAGTAGCCCTCTGGGATCCATGCCTCATTTATTTTGATTAAGGTGAGGTACTGAACACTTTTGTGACTTAGGCGACTTCTCTTCTCAGTGACAATGCCTCCAGCTGCGCTGAAGGGACTTTCTGACAGGATGCTTGAGGCAGGGCAAGACAGAAGTTGGATGGCAAATTGTGACAGCTCTGGCCACAGGTCAAGCCTGCGCACCCAGTAGTCCAAGCGTTTATTGCTGCTCACAGTGTCTACATCCACACTTAAAACCAGGCAGTCGGCTACCTGCCAGTCGAGATGTTGGTGGAGGGTGGATCCGGAAGGGCTAAGGCAAGGCATTGGACTAAAGAATGTCCGCATGTCCGACATCACCATGACATCGTTAGAGAGTCCTGTCCTTGCCTGCAGGGACATGGGAGAAGGATTACTGGCAGTGCTACCTTTATTCCGTTGTGCTGTGACATCACCCTTAAACACACTGTAAAGCATAGTTGCCAGCTTGTTCTGCGTGTGCAGCATTCTTTCTGCCTTCAGGTGAGTTGGTAACATCTCCGCCACTTTGTGCCTATACCGAGGGTCTAGTAGCGTGGCCACCCAACACAGCTCATTCCCCTTGAGATGTTTATACGGGGGTCCCTCAACAGGCTGGACAGCATGAAAGATGCCATCTGCACAAATTTGGATCCAGACATACTATCCATCTCCTCTTGCTCTTCCTCAGTAACATCAGGTAAGTTCTCCTCCTCCCCCCAGCCATGAAAAATACCACAGGAACATTGAGCAGTACAAGCCCCCTGCGACGCCTGCTGCAGTTTTTTTTCTGCCACCTCCTCCTCCTCCAAAACAAAAAACCACCTTCCTCATCATCATCTGACTCCTCTTCCCCACACAACTCTTCCTCCTCCTCCCCCCTCTGTGCTGCCATAGGTGTTGAGGAAACATCTGGTTCTGATGAGAATTGATCCCACAACTCTTCCTCCTGTAACTTTTCCTGTTCACGCTCCTCCACAGCTTGATCCACCACTCTACGCACGGCACGCTCCAGGAAGAAAGCATAAGGGATCATGTCGCTGATGGCGCCTTTACTGCGACTCACCAGGTTTGTCACCTCCTCAAACGGCCGCATGAGCCTGCAGGCATTTCGCATGAGTGTCCAGTTCTTCGGCCAGAACATCCCCATCTCCCCAGAGCATGTCCTTCTACTGTAGTTGTAGAGATACTGGGTGACGGCTTTCTCCTGTTGTAGCAGGCGGTCAAACATCAGGAGGTTCGAATTCCAGCAAGTCGGGCTATCGCAAATCAAGCATCTCACCGGCAAGTTGTTTCCCTACTGAATATCGGCCAAGCGTGCCATGGCCGTGTAAGACCGCCTGAAATGCCCACACAACTTCCTGGCCTGCTTCAGGACATCCTGTAAGCCTGATAACTTAGACAAAAATCTCTGAATTATGAGATTGAGCACATGTGCCATGCAGGGTACATGTGTCAACTTTCCCAAATTCAAAGCCAAAATGAGATTTCTGCCATTGGCACACACGTTATTGCCGATCTCCAGTTGGTGCGGGGTCAGCCACTGATCCACCTGTTTGTTAAGAGCAGCCAGGAGAGCTGCTCCAGTGTGACTCTCCGCTTTGAGGCAAGACATGTCTAAGATGGCGTGACACCGTCGTACAAGGCATGCAGCATAGGCCCTGGGGAGTTGGTGCTGTGTAGCTGGAGAGGAGATCGCAGCACCAGTAGAGTTGAACTGCCACTCAGCCACGGAGAAGGAGGATGACGACAGTGAAGAGGATGTAGCAGGAGGTGAGGAGGTGGCAGCAGGCCTGCCTGCAAGCTGTGGAGGTGTCACTAGGTCTGCTGCACAGCCACGGACTCCCTGCTTGCCAGCGGTCACCAGGTTGACCCAATGGGCTGTGTAAGTAATGTACCTGCTCTGACCGTGCTTGGCAGACCAGGCATTCATGGTCAGATGGACCCTTGACCCAATGCTGTGTGCCAGAGATGACACCACTTGCCTTTCAACTTCATGGTACAGTTTGGGTATCGCCTTTTTTGAGAAATAATTGCTGCCTGGTATCTTCCACTGCGGTGTCCCAATGGCCACAAATTTTTGGAAGACCTCAGAGTCCACCAGCTGGTATGATAACAGCTGGCGAGCTAACTGTTCCCCCAAGCCAGCTGTCAGACGCCGGGCAAGGGGTTGACTGGCAGACATTGGCTTCTTCCACTCAAAGATTTCCCTCATGGACACCTGGCTGCTGCTGTTGGCAGAGGAGCAGGAACCGCTCAAGGTGAGAGGTGGAGTGTAGTGTTGGGCGAACAGTGTTCGCCACTGTTCGGGTTCTGCAGAACATCACCCTGTTCGGGTGATGTTCAAGTTCGGCCGAACACCTGATGGTGCTCGGCCAAACCGTTCGGCCGCATGGCCGAACTAAGAACGTTCGGCTAGCGCTGTGATTGGCCGAACGGGTCACGTGGTTCGGACCCGAACGCGCTCTGATTGGCCGAACGGTCACGTGGTTCGGGTAAATAAATACCCGAACCACGTCATATCTCCGCCATTTCTCTGTGGGTTTAGCTTTGGGTAGGCAGGCAGGGTAGTTCGCTCTCCAGCCACGCTAGCCAGGGTCCCCCCCCCAGTCATTGTGTGTCGCTGCTGGGAACGGTAGTACACCGCTCGCTCAGCCACACTATATATAGCATTGTTTACTGCCACTGTGTACCTCGCTCAGCCACACTATATATAGCATTGTGTTTACTGCCACTCTGTGTACACGGCTCAGCCAGACTATATAGCATTGTGTGTACTGCCACTGTGTACCTCGCTCAGCCATGCTATATATAGCATTGTGTTTACTGCCACTCTGTGTACACGGCTCAGCCAGACTATATAGCATTGTGTGTACTGCCACTGTGTACCTCGCTCAGCCACGCTATATATAGCATTGTGTTTACTGCCACTCTGTGTACACCGCTCAGCCAGACTATATAGCATTGTGTGTACTGCCACTCTGTGTACACGGCTCAGCCAGACTATATAGCATTGTGTGTACTGCCACTCTGTGTACACCGCTCAGCCAGACTATATAGCATTGTGTGTACTGCCACTCTGTGTACACGGCTCAGCCAGACTATATAGCATTGTGTGTACTGCCACTCTGTGTACACCGCTCAGCCAGACTATATAGCATTGTTTACTGCCACTCTGTGTACACGGCTCAGCCAGACTATATAGCATTGTTTACTGCCACTCTGTGTACACCGCTCAGCCAGACTATATAGCATTGTGTGTACTGCCACTCTGTGTACACCGCTCAGCCAGACTATATAGCATTGTGTGTACTGCCACTCTGTGTACACGGCTCAGCCAGACTATATAGCATTGTGTGTACTGCCACTCTGTGTACACCGCTCAGCCAGACTATATAGCATTGTGTGTACTGCCACTCTGTGTACACGGCTCAGCCAGACTATATAGCATTGTGTGTACTGCCACTCTGTGTACACCGCTCAGCCAGACTATATAGCATTGTTTACTGCCACTCTGTGTACACGGCTCAGCCAGACTATATAGCATTGTTTACTGCCACTCTGTGTACACCGCTCAGCCAGACTATATAGCATTGTGTGTACTGCCACTCTGTGTACACCGCTCAGCCAGACTATATAGCATTGCGTACTCTGCCAGTCAGTGTGTATATTGCTGGGATCAGTAATACTCCACTCACCGCCAACCACTATATGAGCTCACCATAGGTTCCTCAGAGACCACCGCTGTGAGCAGCACTCCCAACAACAGCAACAGCCAACGCCCCACGCAAGCTATAACATCCACCCCAGCAGCCAGTGGTCAGCAGCAGCCCTCCCTGGAGGAGAACGTTGTGTCCATCGGTCCGTCGCCAGAGCGATTAATGAGGGCTGCCATTGAGGAGATGATGGGGCCTGATGTGGAGGAGGAGGTCTGGCTCAGGCCAGCATCCCAAGTTAATGTTGAGGACGATGAGGGGTCTGTGTCTGGGGATGTTGGGGTGGCAGAGGTGGTGGGTGGGTGGAGAAGAGTTGTATGATGAGGATGATGATCGGGACCATCTGTATGTGCCTCAGAGTCCGACCCCGGAAAACATGTTGTATCGTGTGTTTAGGTACTAAAATCTGCGTTCCCACTTCCCAGTACTGCCCGCAGTGCCCGGGTCCATATAATTTTTTGGGCAGCACTATCAAACTGTGGTACTATGAGTGAGTTGCCATGGTCCTTCTGTGCTGCCTGTCACACTCACCGTCTGTCTGCAGATGGATTGTTCAACACAGCTACGCCATCTGACATGTAGTCCTGGACCTTGACCATCTTCTCCAGGCGATTGGTGTTGGAGGACGTGGAACTGCCTGATTGCTGTTCTGTGGGCTGCTGCATGGGTGTCAGAAAATGTTCCCACTCCAAGGACACTGCCAATACCATTCCCTTTTCGGCACTAGCAGCAGCTTGTGTTCTTTGCTGCCCTCCTGGTCCTCCTGGGTTTGCTGAAGTCAGTCTGTCGGCGTACAACTGGCTAGAGAAGGAGGAGGATGTCAATCTCCTCTCTAAAGTCTCCATCCTCAAGGGCCTGCTGGAATTGTTCCATTTTTGACCTGTCTGACACTTTCTTCAATCAGTTTTTTAACATTGGGTTTGTATAAACTGGGTATAAACCCAGTAATTGGTGTTGTCCAGATTCCAGAATAATGAATAATAATGAATAGTGAATAATGCGCGGGCTGCATTCAATGCAGTCTAGCATGAATTGAGCCATGTGTGCCATAGAGTCCTGCCAGACTCCTCTGTCTTCATGTTCTTGTGAGCGTTGTGATTGTTGTGATGCACCATATTCGTCACCAGCATCACTTTCTTCCTCTTCTGCTGTCCATTCCCGCTAAATTGTGGAAGTCCAACGTGCACCGCTCTGTCCCTCGGCAGTGGGGGCATCCAGTTCCTGCTCCAACTCCAGCTGTTCCTCGTCCTGTTCTTTGTCATAGCTGGGACCAGCGTTTCCTGAGGCAGGTTGCCTGATGTTGGTATCATCACGCTGATCGTTTTCATCTTCAGAATCCCCCACTTGCATCATGCCAGCGGTTTCCATCTTCAACATTGATTTCTTCAGTAAACACAGCAGTGGTATTGTAATGCTGACTGTAGAGTTGTCACTGCTCAGTCACGCAACGTGGATTGCTCAAAATTTTGGAGGACTTGGCAGAGATCCAACATGGTGGCCCAATCAGATCCACAGAAGCTTGGTAGCTAGCTGCTGGAATGCGCCTCGGCACTGCACAAAAGCGTGCTAGCATGTGCAGCGTAGAATTCCAGCGCGTAGGGAGGGACATCACCCAGCGAGCGATGGTGCGCTAGATTAAAGCGCTCCTGCATCTCTTGGTGAGTCCTTCAGAAGCGGTACTGGACTTTTAACAATGTTTTTTTTTTTTCCTTCAACAGAAGATCTGCCACGTTGGAGTGAGGAGGACGCCGCCGACCCCGACACCAAGCTGAACCCCGGCGAACTCCAAGCAGAGGATCTTCAGGAACCCTCAAGGCTTTGAGCAAGCTGAGGAGGATCAGCAGTCCCGACGAGACCTCTCCTCATATGCGACTGAGTGCAGTGGAGCTCCCCAGAACAACCTCTCAGTTGTCACTTTGTCACTGGTCACTTTGTCACTTTGTCATTTTGTCACTTGTCACTTTGTCACTTGTCACTTTGTCACTTGTCACTTTGTCATTTTGTCACTTTGTCACTTGTCACTTTGTCACTTGTCACTTTGTCACTTGTCACTTGTCACTTTGTCATTTTGTCACTTTGTCATTTTGTCACTTTGTCACTGGTCACTTTGTCACTTTTCACTTGGTCACTTGTCACTTGGTCACTTGGTCACTTGTCCAGATGATCTCGGTACACCTCCTGCGATTCAAATTCCTGCACACATTGCTCTGGGATTTGGGTGTGATGAATGATGCATCTAACTGGCCACCGGAGGCAATTAAGGCCTTCAAAACATTGAAAGCAGCTTTCTGTTCCGCCCCCATTTTGCGTCATGTTGAGTTGTTGACGTCATGTTCATCCTCGGCCTCGCCTTGCATTTCAGTGCGAGGTGCATTTTCCACAGAAAAAGGTTGTGAATCCGGGCACAACATTTGTGGCTGTTCCATTGACCTTTCACAGGTAGAAGATTGTGGGGGTGGGAATAGCTCCTCCGAATAGCCCATTGTGTCCTGAAAACTACTCATTGCATTGCTTTGCGCACACATTTTTTTGTCCTCATGCAAGGCCTGAGTTGCACCTGAAAGCGTGGCCTTCTCCTCCTGCGCCTCCTCCTGTTCCATCACGTCTGCTGCTGCTGGGTTAGCATTGACGCCCGGTCCCTGTTTATTGAACCTCTTATCTTTATTACATTTATGACTGCATGGCGGTAAAAAGCATGCTATCCGCACGCTTCTTGTCCTCATGCAAGGCCTGGGTTGTTGTGTCTCAAAAAGCATGGCCTTCTCCTCCTGCGCCTGCTCCTGTTCCATCACGTGTGCTGCTGCTGGTGCTGGGTTAGCGTTACCGGTCCCTTTTCCTGGAACCTCTTCTCTGTATTACATTTATGACTGCATGGCGACAAAAAGCATGTTACCTGTGCAAAGAAACATGACATTTTCCACATTTAAAAGACAGTTTTTCCTTTGAAACTTTACAATCAATTTTCTCAAAAACTATAAGCTCTTTTTCAAATATTTTTTTCCTCTTGTACCCACTCCCAAGGTGCACATACCCTGCTAATTTGGGGTATGTAGCATGTAAGGAAGCTTTACAAAGCACGAAAGTTCGGGTCCCCATTGACTTCCATTATGTTCGGAGTTCGGCGCGAACACCCGAACATCGCGGCGATGTTCGGCGAACGTTCGCGAACCCGAACATCTAGGTGTTCGCCCAACACTAGTGGAGGAGGGTGGCTGTGATTGTGAAGGTACAAGGGAGAAAGCGGCTGAAGATGATGCACGTGAAGGAGGAAGAGGAGAAGGAGGGTGGCTTTGCTTTTGAGGGGTGCTGCTTTTCCTCTGGTGCTCTTCCCATTGCAGTTTGTGCCTTTTCTTCATGTGCCTTCGTTAGGCAGTTGTCCCTACGCGTCTGTTGGCCTTTCCACGGCTCAATTTTTGGAGGCAGAGAGAACAGATGGCATTGCTCTGATGTGAGGCAGACACATTAAAAAATGTCCAAACCGCTGAGCCCCCCTGGGGTGATGACACTATGGTGGCATCAGCAGCTGACGTGAAGCTGGCCATGGGTGGCGATACATGGCACCAGACACAGCCACCAGCTGTTTCTGATGACGAGCTCCCCCTGCTTCTTTCAGGAACTCGTCTCCTCCTACTCCTCTCTGACTCTCCCTCTGAACTGTCCCCTTGGTCATCTTGTCTAATAGGATCCCACATGGCATCCGTATCATCATAATTATCATAATCATCCTCCCCAGCTTCGCTTTCCTCAGACTCCTCATAAGCTGCACCAACAGCAGGTACTTCATCATCCTCCTCCTCACACGTTACGTCCATTGTGTCGCCTAACTCAGACATATGAGGTGGTTTAACTTGCTTAGAGCCTTCATCTGGTTGTAACAATAATGTCTGTGAATCAGTTAATTCCCCACCAAATAACTCCTGCGAAGTGTCAAATGCAGCAGATGTGGTGCTTTTAGTAGCGCTGGTGGCTGCGGAAGATGAGGTGTTCTGTGTTAAATAGTCAACCACGTCCTGACAATCTTGGGAGTTGATGGGACATGCCTTCTTCTGAGTACTATACTTTGGTCCAGGGCCGCACGAAATCACGCCGGCGCGACCTCGAACAGACCTGCCGGGTGGCCTGCCTCTGGGTCTGCCCCTGCTTCTGCCTCTACCTGTTTTGTCCATATCGGGAAGATGAAGTAAAAGGTATGCACTGACTTGACTAATACAATGTGCAGTCACACAGGTGCAGTGAAAGGTATGCAGTGACTGGTATTACAATACAATGTGCAGCAGTCACACAGGTGCAGCTAACAGGTATGCATGGACTGGTATATTACACAGCGTGCGGTCACACAGGTACTGTGAACAATTATGCATTGACTGGTATTACACATTTGCAGCTGTCACACACAAAGGTACCGTGAACAGGTGCAGTGAGACTGTGTGTGCGGTCACGTAGGTAGGTAGGTAGGTGCACTGAACAACAACAGGTGGGTATGCAGTGATTGGTATTACAAATGTGCACCTGTCACACACACACACACACAGGTACCGTGAACAGATGCAGTGACACTGTGTGTGGTCACGTAGGTAGGTAGGTGCACTGAACAACAGCAGGTGGGTATGCAGTGATTGGTATTACAAATGTGCAGCTGCCTGTCCCACACACACAGGTAGTCACTGAATGTGCTGGGCCTGGCAGTGGCACAGTAGGAATTACCAAGGCTTTATATGCCACACAAGTGTCTGTGGGACACACACACACACAAAAAAATAGATCACTCTTTTGAGAGCTGTTGACTTGAGGAGTGCTTTTTAGCAATAAGATCAGCAAGAAGGAGCAAGCTAATAAGCCTAACACAAGAGCCTAACTAAGCTTTCCCTATGTCAGCAGCAGCAACATTTTCTCCCTTCTGTAATTACTGCAGCCACACGAGTGAGTGAAATGATTGGCGCTGTCTGTGTTTTATAAGGGGGGGGGGGGGGGGCTCTAGGAGGGAGTGTAGCCTGATTGGCTACCCTGTGCTTGCTGATTGTGATATAGATGTAATGATGTAATATAGGGGGCGGGTCGAACCGCCATAAAGTTCACATTCGATCGTGAATACTAGGAACCACCGAAGTTTGTGCGAATAAGTTCGCATGCAAACCGTTCGGGCCATCTCTAGTAGCTAACCTCTATCCGACAATAATAGACTCTATTCACAAAACTCATAAATTACTTATGTATCACCTAATTGATAAAAATAACCTTTCAGCACATTTACAAGCAAAATAATCACTCAAAGTAAGTTGTCCCTGATTAACTTAATTTTAATGTTACTTTTCTTACCTCAACTATATTATACAGATAAGGTGAAAACCTGGGAAAACAGGTGAAAAAGCTTTGTGAATCAAGCCCAATATTGTCGAATTTTGAGAAGAAGAAAGGGGCAGATTTCTCTTGCACCTTCCTGCTCTCTGCCCGCTCGCCATCCTATCTTGCCTACTTCCAGTCCTCCCGGCAGGGAGTAGGCAGGGAGAGGGTGGAGAACAGGAGGGAGCAGGGGAGAATATCTGACCCTTCCTGCTTCTTTCACAGGCACTGTAGGGACCGATAGGCACCAGGGGATGATACGGTCCAGACCAGGGCAGCAGGTATGCGTCCACAGTGCTGTAAAGGCAATAGGGCGCATGCTGTTTTATAATTCAAACCACACAGGTCCTTTCTATCCTGGAGATATATCATGTAGTAATTACAGACCTTTTTTTAGAAGGCACCTTCAAGGATCTTGTGTCTCCGCTATGAGAGCTATCTAATTGTTTTGTAGACCCTCCCTCATGAATGAACCTTTATTCTTGACTTGTTGTTGCTGCAGTCCAAAAATTATACACTTACCCAAGGGCTGATATTTTATTTGTTTAAATGCAATGCCATGAAATGCCATGTGGTAATATTTACCTAGAAGTTCAGAGGGCTGAAGTTTTAATATTTGGACAGAGGCCTGCTATAAGTACATTTCTGCTTTCAGAAGGTTGAAACATTAATGCACTCCACAGAGCTGTACATTAGAGGATTTGTGTCTTTATCATATTGCCCTGCTCACCATAAAACATGTTTTCTACTTTTTCAAATAGCAGTGTGTTCCCAAGACAAATAGTGGGCATCCAATGCCATTCTGATGCATTTGACTGCTGTAATTGCCTTCTAGGGACCTTAACCATCCGAGCAAGTGTCATACCATTAATTGCCTACCTGTATATTGCCTTTCCTATGCCATATTACTGAAAGAAGCAGTTTTTGTATGTGGTAATAAATTGAACATTCTTGCCCTTTTGTTGAAGCTTACTATTTAAACATTTATGGGCGTATTTACCATGTATTTATTTGAAGCTTTCTTTCATTTTCCCACTCCATGTATTTTTTTTTGCTTTTCACATATTTAATTGTGAATGGTTTGCGGCTATTTTAACTTTTTAGTCTTTCATCCACTCTCCTTGAACTAAGCCATGCTTCCACCTGCCAGTGCTGTTCATGTGCGAAATTAGTTTTTCCATTCACATCTTGGCTTTTCCTCTGCTCTTTTTTTTGTTCTTACAGGAAAAAAAAGAAAAGAAAAACAGTGTGCCCCCTCACTTCTATCTAGCCAAGCACATAGACAAGTGGGCTGGTAGTCTTCTGGGGAAATCACCCACAAACATCTGATCCCTTTACACCCCCCCCCCCCCACACACACACACACACACACACACTCCTTCTTGCTAAGCTGTACAAGCCCCCATGTCTGTCCAGGGGGTGGGGTGCAAATTACTTCTTTGCAAAGTACCAATGACCAATGCTAATGGAACTGGGCTCTTCAGTGATCTCTCTTAGCATGGTATTATAGGTACTCAGTAATGAGGTTTATTTCTAGTTGGGTCACTCTCTCAGTGAGTTGAGATGTAGGCAGCTATTCCCAACCAAATAAATACCTAGAAGGGTTTAAATTGAAAGATCTTTCAATAAAAAAACAACCATGCCTGCTTTAAAGCGTACCAGAGGCAAACCTCAGGTTAAGAAATACATACTTGCCCAAGGAAAAGGAACCTCTGGATCTTATAGAGGCTTCCCATATACCCCCTCCCCCCAAGAAAACCAACAAGGGCTTGTTGGTAGGAAAATCTGGGCCACTCTCCTCTTCAGGAATAAGCCATACTGGAGGGTCCTGGCAAACAGTGGCAGCGGCAAGGAGGACACAGGAAGACTTCATAGGATCCAAACGCTTCACTCTTCTTAGGTGAGTATGTAGTTTTGTACCTGCCTTGGGTTCACATTAGAATGTAACTGTCAGGCATAAAATAAAAAATCTATTTTTTATTTTTATCTGGTAAACAAGTAATAGGGATGCTAAACAGACAATCCAAAAGTTAAAATCACTATTACTTTCCTTGTTGATAAATGATCATTCCCCTGTTTACCTGACTCTTATTTGGTACACAAAATTTGGTACACAAAGAGGATGTTGCAGGGCATGCTAGGTTGTCCTTTTTTACTTCTCTACCTCCCCTCAGACTTCAAACAAATGACAGCGCTCATAGGCTGCAACTGAATTGTAGACCAACAGAGGCATGCAGAGCCCCACAGGGCTAAATACATGCCTTGAATGCAAATTAGATGCAAATCATGCACTAGTCCTAATCTATAATTTGAATGCAAATTGATGCACATTGATGCAGCTAGCCATAAGTATACTTAGGCTCAGACTTAACTAATGCAGCCTGATTGGATGAAGCCTCTTTCCCTCCTGTTTTCCCCTCCCACACCTCTGTTCCTCTCTAATTGGCCAATATTTCTCATGCTGAGACAATACACTTTCTATAGTGAAGGGCGAGCAAATCATGCAGAGGAGAGTAAGGGAGGAAATGACATTAGGATTGGCTTCAAAATAGCCACAGTTAAAATGAGAAATGCTAAGAAGGATTTTCTCTTTTTACTGTAGAAAAAGCACTAAAATCAAAATGTGGACAGTGCAATACATATTAATATTATTATTAATATTATTTAGTATTTATATAGCGCCGACATCTTCCGCAGCGCTGTACAGAGTATATATAGTCTTGTCACTAACTGTCCCTCGGAGGAGCTCACAATCTAGTCCCTACCATGGTCATATGTCTATATTGTGTAGTGTATATATGTAGTCTAGGGACAATTTAGGGAGGAAGCCAATTAACTTATCTGTATGTTTTTGGGATGCGGGAGGAAACCGGAGTACCCAGAGGAACCCCACACAGACACGGGGAGAACATACAAACTCCTTGCAGATGTTGACCTGGCTGGGATTTGAACCGGGGACCCAGCGCTGCAAGGCGAGAGCACTAACCACTATGAAACCGTGCTGCCCATATGTTATGTAAGTAGAGCAAGTATATATATTATATTATATATGTTAAATTAAATATATTGTGTATTATTATATAGGTGGGTTTTTCTGAGATAGTATGGCTGACAGCTCCTCTTTAAAAACTACATTTATTTATCTCATATATACATATAAGATAATTCAAAGCTAATTTACAAAACATCTTGTCTTTTTATCTGTAGACTTCTTCTGCAATTCTTTATAATCATATTCTGATAGTGTCTGTACCTTGCATAGCCCCCCTAGCATTGACAAACATATGGGATAGAATGAATTAACAGGCATGAACCACGTGTTTGCTGACACTCTTTCTGCTGACTTCTTACCCATATGTCTGAACCCCATTACTGCATCTCCACTCCTTGAGAAAGTGGGTACCTGCATAGCCCCAACACAATTGTTAGATTAGTCCAGAAAATGGAATGAAACTAAATGTGCACGTTATGTTGTGTGGTATACTAACCTTTTAAAAAATATGTGTTTTTGCTTCAGTGTTTCACCCAAGTAGTGTCAGGCAGAAGTCGGCCAATACCAGTAGGAAGTCTATCCTCATTGACATGTCAAGTCTTGCTGTTGATTCATTATTGTCATGAGTGGTTTTACTGACTAACAGGAAAGTAACAGGATCAAGCTCACTTATTTCTCAGGCTAAGTCAGCTGGTGCCATGTTGGTTGGCTGATGGAAACATTGACACCAAGCTTGTTTCATTCCACGCCAATTGATTGCAATATAGCCTTTCACCTAACATTTCATACACAGTTTTTAACTATGCAGTAACCATTTAGTGGCTTATTATCAGGCAACTAGTATTAACCACAATCACCTGTGTGGATATCGACACCTGGTTGTGTAATGCATCATTGGCTGTGGTGGCTCAGCAGTTGCTGGGCAGCTGAACTGTAGAGTGAACATGTTGTTCAGCCACCTGTCTAAACAATATTATTTTCACTAACATCTGTTCCAAACTCTGGTAAAGTGTATATGTTACAGATGCAGTTTTGACTTTATGCAAGTCTGACTATAGTTTATTATCAAATGCCTAGCGGATATTACCAAATTTTAGTTCAGAGTAACTTTAAGCAACAGAAAATAATATATTTCAAAGCTGTGCATGCTGACTTGCGCTAAAGGTCGGTATTTTTGGACTGTAGTGAATGAAGCCCTGAAGTTTTTATTGGTTGACAAATGGCGTTTAATAGTGTACTTGCAACCAGAGAACAGACAACATTGTGGTTACTATTGAGTGCAGGATGTAGGCCTGCCGCTGCAAACAATTTTGTGCACAGCCCATATTACCAGTTTGCTCATAACTTAGCACACACATTTTGCTTTCAGGCAGAGAGACACTAAGGATGTTTTCTGTAAGACCACCAAAGAACTTGTGGGCCTAAGAATGTTATTTGCCATATCCCTTTATAAAATGCAATATGTCCCATAAAAATGCAAAATACAATACTTGCCAAAGAGGAACTGTATATAATAATGTAAATAATTAATATAAGTAAAATAATGTAATTAATAAAATTGCTATTTTTTTTTACAATATTCATTTATAAAACAACAAAACAAAAACATTTAGACAGTACTTTGTAAATGTTTAATGTTTTATAAATCTTTAAGACATTGTAAAATCTTTCCTCACCCCGATATACTTTCTGAAATTTGCCAAGAGGAATCATTGGCACTGTAGCTTTAAAGAGACATTGGAGACATTGGAGTATGATTAAGGAATGGGAGGGAGGGGGGCAGGCCTGGGTACACTCCCAGCATGCTCAGACCTAGAGCATACGAAAGACCACAACTGTGCAGAAGAAAAAGATGGTCGGTCAGCACTGCTTGACAAGTGCTTTAATTATGAATCGGTATACACAGTGACAAACTTGTGCAAACAGAAATCACATACCATAAATGCAGGACATGAGGGTGGGTGTAGGGGGAAGAGATGAGCCACACACATCAACATCGGTTTCGGCGTTGCGTTGTCATCAAACCTGAAACCAGCAGCGAAGAGAGATTGGGCATTCTCTGACTGGAACTCATGACTACGTGCGTACTATGGTTATGCTTGAGGCTATTTTAAACTGCTGGGTCCTTTTCATAGGGGCCTGCAATGTAAGTGTTCTATACACTGTATTTTAACTGCTTAACCTATTTTGGTTCCTGGACGTAGTTTCTACGTCCAGGAACCATGCGCACTCCCAGCTGCGGATTCGGTAGCCAAGGAATCAATGTATCGGGCTATGGAGCCCGATCACTGATTCCTCTCCCCCGCTGAAAAAGCGACAGCTTCTCTCGGAAGCTGCGCCTTTTCTGGCCGTTCCCTTCCCGATGTGTCACTCTAAGCACGTGCTACGCTTAGAGTGACGTCATGTAAACAAACTCATGGCCGCCATCTTGTGGCCAAAAAGTAATACTACACCTGAAAAAAAAAATATTAACACACATTTACATTATAAATCTATAAAAAAAAAAAAATGTAAATATTTACCTAAGGGTCTAAACTTTTTAAATATCAATGTAAAGATGAAATATTTCTATATTTTTTTATTTTAAACTTGTAAATAGTGATAGATGCAAATTGGAAAAAATGCACCTTTATTTCCAAATAAAATATTGTCGCCATACATTGTGATAGGGACATAATTTTAACGGTGTAATAACCGGGACATATGGGCAAATACAATACGTGAGTTTTAATTATGGAGGCATGTATTATTTTAACATTATAATGGCTGAAAACTGAGAAATAATGAATTTTTCCATTTTTTTCTTATTCTTCCTGTTTAAATGCATTTACAGTAAAGTGGCTCTTAGCAAAATGTACCCCCCAAAGAAAGCCTAATTGGTGGCGGAAAAAACAAGATATAGATCAGTGCATTGTGATAAGTAGTGATAAAGTTATAGGCTAATGAATGGGAGGTGAACATTTCTCACATGAAAACGACGGAACCTGAATGGGTTAAAGAGAATCTGTACTCTCAAATTCTTACAATAAAAATCATACCAATCTATTCATTATTTTCTCCTGGGCCCCTCTTTGCCATTCCTGCTGCTCCCCGCCCCAATCATGGCTTTTAATCAGCAGTTTTAGGCAGTGTTTACAAACAAAAAAACATGGCCGCTAACCAGGAAATGATGTTTGTATATATATATATATATATATATATATATATATATATATATATATATATATACACTCACACACACACATACACTAATATGTGTGTGTATACAGTATATATATATATATATATATATATATGTATATATATATATATATATATATATATATATATAATGTTACAGTATACAACAAGTTTTTATTACATAGTGAATTATCTGCACTCCAGTCTGGGATTCTCAGTTTCTCAGCATGTTACAAGCAGCCCCCCCCCCCCCCTCAGCCTCACAAACTGTTTACCGACAAAGTAGGGACGCTTAGCACACAGAGCCTGGAGGGGGGCGGGCAGGGGCATTCAAAACTTCTCCCTATTACCGCAGAGGCAGTGCATTCCTCTCTGGGTCAACAAAGCTTGACAAAGAAAAGATTAGATATATTACAGAGACAGTGCCACTAGAAAAGGCTGCAGTAATCCAGACCACATTAGAACAGGTATAGGAACTTATAGGTAGAGATGGCCCGAATGGTTCGCCCGCGAACGGTTCCTGCCAAACTTCCGGGGGTTCGCGATCACGGAGAACCGCGAACATTTCCGGAACTTCAGTTCGCTCCCATAGTGCATCATGAGGGTCAACTTTGACCCTCTACATCACAGTCAGCAGGCACATTGTAGCCAATCAGGCTACACTCCCTCCTGGAGCTACTCTCCCCCTTATAAAAGGCAGGCAACGTCAGGCTTTGGACTCACTCGTGTGCAAAATGATAAAAACATTGTCCTGACTTCTAATATCTCTTCTACCTCTGTGGATTTTCTGGATTTGCATCTTTATTTTACAGACACTGGACAGATTGGGTCCACGCTGTTCCGAAAGACAACTGCAGTAAATAGTCTCTTACATTATGGATCGTTTCACACAAAACAGTTAAAAAACAATATCCTCACGGGCCAGTTCCTGCGGGTTCGGAGGAACTGTTCTGAAGAGATTGAATTTGAACGACAGGCTGAAGACCTCAAAATGAGGTTTTTACAGAGAGGCTATCCCAGACTGACAATCAAACAAGCTTATCAAAGGGCAAAGTACTCTAAACGGTAGAATTTACTGTATGGAAAGAGAAAAACGGATAATACTATGGTAAGACTCTGTACCACCTTCAACACAAGGTAGGATGACTCAAAGGGGATACTAGCCAGGCACTGGCCCATCCTACACACCGACCTGATTTTGGGAAAATTTATTTCCACCAAACCCGCTCTAACAGCCAAAAAAGCACCTACATTGAAAGACCGACTTTGTAGAAGTCATTTTCAACAACCACGCACCATACGCCGGGATACGAAGGGAAGTTTTCCCTGCGGACGTTGCAATATATGCCCATTGATGCTTTTGGCCAACGACTACTCCTGCTGCTTAAAAAAAAAATAATAATAATGACTGCCGTGAAACCACCTCTAGGTCTCATGGCCTATGACAACTCCTGCTGCTCCCAAACAAAAATTGTGATGACAGCCGTTGAACCACCTCTAGGTCCCATGGCCTATGACAACTCCTGCTGCTCCCAAACAAAAATTGTGATGACCGCCGTGGAACCACCTCTAGGTCCCATGGCCTACGACAACTCCTGCTGCTCCCCCAAAAAATTGTGATGACCGCCGTGGAACCACCTCTAGGTCCCATGGCCTACGACAAGTCCTGCTGCTCCCAAACAAAAATTGTGATGACCGCCGTGGAACCACCTCTAGGTCCCAAGGCCTACGACAACTCCTGTTGCTCCCAAACAAAAATTGTAATGACCACCGTGGAACCACCTCTAGGTCCCAAGGCCTACGACAACTCCTGCTGTTCCACCCAAAAAAAAAAAAAAAAATGACTGGTGGAACAGCCACTAGGTCCCATGATGTTTCAAAAAGGAGGTTTCAAATGAGATTACTGAAATTGTCCCGCCGGAATGCAGAATTCCGCGAAATACCGTCGGAATGTAACGGTTACGGAATTTAGTTCTGACGGAATTCCGAATTTCCGCGGAATCATCCCTACCCCCAATATTGGCTAGCAGTGACAAGTTCTGGAACTGAACAAGTATTGTTCTTCTGGTCCTCTTCTACTTTTCAGGGTTGATCTGTAAGATGTTCAGTAAGGGTACACTGCATCAAGGTCATCACTGGAATTATAGGAACGGTAAGGGGTTAGGAGCCATGTTGACTAGTACATCCTCTTACCCCTGCTCCTCTTCCTTACCTTCTGTACAAGAAAGATGTGGGCTGAAGTCCAGCAGAAGCCCGACTGAGCGGGTATTTTGTCTTTTCTGAAGGTGAATTAATTAACATTTACATTTTAGATAGCATTTCTCCTGAGATAATGCAACTCAAGAAAATCTTAACTATAGATTTTGTGTGAATATTTTCACAGTGATCAGTGTCTAAACCATGAACTTCTGCATAACTTTCAGCTTTGTAATGCAGCATTCTAATGACCACCCACATACAAACTGTAATATAAATATTTATGTCTCACTGTCTGATATTCTAGTTTAACCTATGGCTGTTTGGTAAAGAGATGAAAGCTCTGTCTTGGCCAGTGTAACATGGCCTGCTTCCCAAATGTTTTAGTGACAAGACAGTCTATAACACGAGTAACACACTCTTCAATGTGCACTGTAAAATCAATTAATATCAGCTTGACTGTATTACAAAAAGAAAAAAGTGAACTGGCATATGAGCAACAATTATTCCCCTAAAGTATTGTTAGAAGCTGATATATTCCCATTTCCTCCATACTCATGAGAAAGAGATGACTCATCTGGCTGCTATGATTACTTTGAAAACGGATTACAATAAAAGATGGAAAATACTAAAGAATTCAGTAATGGAACAAAGCCGGCTTATGAATCTGCTGAAATCACAAATAGTAAAAGGTATGTTTACGCCTCAAAAACCCAAGTACCAAAATGATTGGCCAAAACTTACTCCAGGGAGGTAAAAGGATCACAATATACGTGTATATGTGAATATATATATATATATATATATATATATATATATATATATATATATATATATATATATATATATATATATTTATATATATATATATATATATATATATATATATATATATATATATATATATATATATATGAATATATAAAATTGTATGTATGTGTGTATGTATGTGTATGTGTGTATGTGCCGCGGTCACTTGAAAACGCCTTGACCGATTTTAACAAAACTTGGTACACAGATCCCTTACTACCTGGCTGGGCTGATATGTTCTGGGGGTCTTGCGTCCCCCCCTGATTACCTGGGCGGAGCTACAAACAGCAAATCAGAGTTCACCCATTCATGTCAATGGAAAAAATGCAACAGGCTGCCATTCTCACAGTAATCAAGCCAGTCCCCACACTTGGCACAGTTGGTCACTTGGTGACCGAGGTTACAAATCCAGGAAAAGTGGGAGGAGCATAAAAGCCAATCCAATTTCAGCCACTCATTTTAAATGGGAAAATGTAAACTGCAGTCATTCTTACACTGTTAATTGCAGAGTTTTCAAACTTGGTACACTTGGTCACTGGGTGAATGAGATTAAGATTCCGGAAAGTGGGTGGAGCCTACAACAGCCAATCAAAATTCATCTATTGATTTTCAAGGGGAATATTTTAACTGCTGCCATTCTTACACTGTTAATGGCAGAGGCTTCACACTTGCTACAATCGGTCATTGGGTGACTGAGGTTTAAAATCACTAAAGGGGTGGGGCCACAAACAGCCAATAAGATTTCCTTGGTGGATAAACTGCTCCCATTCACGCATTTTTGATGCCAGAAACCTGAAAGCTCACAAACTTGGTCATTGAGAGACTGGGAAAATATAAACTGCAGCCATTATTACACTGTTAATGGCAGGGTTCTCAAACTTTGCACATGTGGTCACTGGGTGACTGGGATCAATATTCAGGAAAATGGGTGGAGCCTACAACAGCCAATCAAAATTCACCTGTTTTTTTCGAGGGGAATATTTAAATTGCTGCCATTCTTACACTGTTAATAGCAGATGCCTCAAACCTGGTACAGTTAGTCACTAGGTGACTGGAGTTAAAATTTACAAAGGGGGTGGAGCCACAAACAGCCAATAAGATCTGTTTAATTTCAACATACAAATTATTGATACTAAGGACCCCAAAGCTCATAAACTTGGTAATTGAGTGACTGTATGTCAATGTTAGAAAAAGTGGGCGGTGCCAACAACTAAATGTTTTTACATGGGAAGATATAAACTGCAACAATTCTTAAACTGTTAATGGCAGGGTTCCAAAACTTGACACAGTTGGCCACTGGTTGACTTGGATTAATATTCAGGAAAGTGGGTGGAGCCTACAACAGCCAATCAAAATTCACTTATTGATTTTCAAGGGGAATATTTACATTGCTGCCATTCTTACACTTCTAATGGCAGAGGCCTCAAATATAATACAGTCAGTCACTGGGAGACTGGGGTTTAAATTCTGAAAAGGGGGCGGGCCACAAACAGCCAATCAGATTTAATTTCATGGGAAAATGCAATTTATGGATGCCAAAGACCCCAAAGCTCATAAACTTGGACATTGAGTGACTGCATGTCAATGTTAGAAATAGTGGTCGGAGCCAAAAACAACTACCGTATTTTTCGCCGTATAAGACGCACTTTTTCTCTCCCCAAAATGGGGAGAAAAAGTCCCTGCGTCTTATACGGCAAATGCAGGGAATCCCCGACATACTAACACCCGCCGATACGAACCGCAGCAACGTCAGAGATTCCCTGCATTACCTGCTTGTGTGGTCCGCTCCCAGTGATAGTAATTTGTGTTTAATGTGCCGCGCTGTGTGCCCCTGGCTCCTTGTGTGGTCCGCCTCTTCTCGCTCGCCTCCCCGCTAGTGTCCGCTACCCCCCGCCTGTGTCTGCCTCCCGCCCGCTTGTGTCCGCCTCCCGCCCGCTAGTGTCAGCTACCCCCCGCCTGTGTCCGCCTCCCGCCCGCTAGTGTCCGCTACCCCCCGCCTGTGTCTGCCTCCCGCCCGCTTGTGTCCACCTCCCGCCCGCTAGTGTCAGCTACCCCCCGCCTTTGTCTGCCTCCCCCCGCCTGTGTCCGCCTCCTGCCCGCTTGTGTCCACCTCCCGCCCGCTTGTGTCCGCTACCCCCGCTTGTGTCCACTTCCCCCCCGAGTGTCAGCATAGTGGCAGTCTTACCATTCCAGCCTCTCTCCTCGATCGCAGACCCGGTCTCCTCTCTGTCGCACCTCTAGTGTTTGGCTTCACTGATGTGATGACGCGCATTGCAGAAGCCAAACACTAGAGGTGCGACAGAGAAAAGACCGGGTCTGCGATCGAGGAGAGCGGCTGTAATGGTAAGACTGCCGCTATGCTGACACTTGGGGGGGGAAGTGGACACAAGCGGGGGGGTAGCGGACACAAGCGGGCGGGAGGCAGACACAGGCGGGGGTAGCGGACACAGGCGGGGGGTAGCTGACACTAGCGGGGGGGTAGCGGACACAAGCGGGGGTAGGCAGACACAGGCGGGGGGTAGCGGACACTAGCAGGGAGGCGAGCGAGAAGAGGCGGACCACACAAGGAGCCAGGGGCACACAGCGTGGCACATTGTTACATATACTATATACTGCAACACAAATTACTATCACTGGGAGCGGACCAAACAAGGAGCTAAGGAGCTGGGGACACGGGGACACCTAAGGACAAATGGAGGACACCTAAGGACACAAAGGGGGCACCTGATGACACAAAGGAGGCACCTGAGGACACAAAGGGGGGACCTGAGGACACAAAGGGGGCACCTGAGGACACATGGGAACACCTGAGGACACAAAGGGGACACCTGAGGACACAAAGGGGACACCTGAGGACACAAATGGGAAACACCTGAGGACACAAAGGTGACACCTGAGGACACATGGGAACCACACTGAGGACACATGGGGGACACCTAAGTACACAAAGGTGACACCTGAGGACACAAAGGGGGCACCTGAGGACCACACTGGGGACACATCGGGACCACACTGGGGATACCTAAGGACACATGGGGGACACCTAAAGACACATGGGGACACTGGAGGACATTAATTGGGGGAGAAAATTTACAAGATGCTTCTGGAATATAGACGCACCAGGTTTAGTATATATATTTTTTTTTCCTTGGTTTTTGCCCACTAAAAGTAGGTGTGTCTTATATTCCGGAGCGTCTTATACAGCGGAAAATACGGTACATTTTTACATGGGAAAATATAAACTGCTGCCATTCTTACACTGTTAATGGCAGGGTTCTCAAACTTGACACAATTGGTCACTAGGTGGCTGGGATTAATATTAAGAGAAGTAAGTGGAGCCTACAACAACCAATCAAAATTCACCTACTGATTTTCAAGGGGAATATTGAAACTGCTGTCATTCTTACACTGTTAATGGCAGAGGCCTCAAACCTGCTGCAGTCAGTCATTAAGTGACTGGGGCTCAAATTCACTAAAGGGGCGGAGCCAAAAACAGCCAATCAGATTTCTTTGCTGGATAAACTGCTTCCATTAACACAATTTTGATGCCAGGAACTCGAAAGCTCATAAACTTAGTCATTGAGTGACTATGTGTCAAGGTCACAAAAACTGGGTGGAATCAAAAACCGATTTCCCTGGGAAAATGTAAACTGCAGCCCCCCTTCACTGCTAATGGCAGGGTTCTCAAACCTTGCACAATTGGTCACTGGGTGACTGGGATTAATATTCAGAAAAGTGCGTGGAGCCTAAAAAAACTAATCCCAGTTTGCCTGTTGATTTTCAAAGGGAATATTAAAAATTCTGCCTTTCTTGCACTGTTAATGGCACAAGTCTCAAACCTGGTACAGTTGGTCATTGGGTGACTGGGGTTCAAATTCAGAAAAGGTGGTGAAGCCAAAAACAGCCAATCAGATTTCTTTCATTTCAATGCAAATTATTGATGTCAAAGACCGCAAAGTTTACAAACTTGGTCATTAAGTAATTGAGTAATTGTGTGTTAGAGTTAGAAAAAGTGGGCGCAGCCAACACCAGCCAAATACTTACCCAGGCAGCGCTGGGTCATCAGTGTGCGGAGACAAATACAAATTTCACTGGAAAAATGTAAACTGCAGCCATTCTTACACAGTTTATGGTAGGGTTCTAAAACTTTGCACAGTTGGTCACTGGGTGACTGGGATTAATATTCAGAAAAGTGGGTGGAGCGTACAAAAGCAAATCAAAATTCACCCATTGATTTTCAAGGGGAGTATTTAATTGTTATCATTCTTGCACGGTTAATGGTACAAGCTTCAAACCTGGTACAGTTGGTCATTGGGTGACTGGGGTTTCAATTCAGAAAAGGGGGTGGAGTCACAGCCAATCAGATTTGTATCATTTCAGTGCAAATTATTGATCCCAAAGCTCACAAATTACGTCATTGAGTAACTGAGTACTTGTGTGTTAGGGTTAGAAAAACTGGGCGGAGCCAACACCAGCCAAATACATACCTGGTCAACGGCAGGCCATCAGCTAGTATATATGTGTGTCATTTATGTACAGTTAACTCCAGTGCTGAGACCAAGATATGAGGAAGAGGGTCCAATGGAGATGGTTTAATGTGTGAGTGAGGGTTGGTCAGTGTGTGTAATGTCACCTAAGGAAGGCAGCATGTGGTGTGTGTGTGCAGGAATGGAAAGCAGAGCAGGATTATGCACAAGACAACCTAGGTAGGTGCCTTGGGCCTAGTGAATGAGCGCTGTAATAACAGTGCAGGAGATTTGGGCGCAGCCGGCGCCACCATACACCGTAATAGGAATTACGGCTATAGCGGCGCACAGTGAGTAACTTCAGCGCTGTCAGAAGACAAAGCTGAAGTTACTTTTAAAACACTGTAATTCGGCCTCCAGCAATAGCTGGAAGCCGGATTACATCATTCCTCTCTAGTAAGTAATTAACGCTACCGGGACTTGTGCAGGAGCAGGATAAGGCATATACCGGCTGTATCCTGCGCCCAAGTCTCATGTGTATGCCTAGTGAGTGTCTAGGGGCCCGACTGCCGCCTTCTCTGGCCCCTCTTTACTTCAAACTACCAAATGGACCACAAGGGGGGCCAAAACTACTACCTGGGGCCTAGGGCCCCATTTCCTCCAATCCTTGATGGAAAGTATACGTCCTTGAAGAATGAGGAGCACTAGAGTATATAGTAACTCTTTTTTATTCACAATTATCAGTGAACAAAAACAGCAGTAAACAGGTCTATGATGGCTCCAAGTAATTATATCTCTCAGGATGTAAAAAGCTGCAAAAAGTATGAGCAAACCTGCAAAATAGGTAGTTCTGGTGCATCACAGAAAGTTATGCTAGGTACACACAATGCAATTTTCTGACATATTTACTGTCAGATCGACTATTTCCAACATGTTCCGATTTGATTTCCGATCACTTTTCCGATCGATGTTACATAAAAGTGAACAGAAAATTGATCGAAAAATTGATTGGAAATTAGATTGGACATGTTGGAAATAGTCAATCTGACAGTAAATCTGTCTGAAAATCTCATTGTGTGTACCTAGCATTAGATGTAAAGTACAATTGTCTTTTTGGATGGAGAAGTCCGTCTTTTGTCTACCTTTATGATGCAGTTAAAGGCCACCTGAACTGAGAGGGATATGGAGGCAGCTGTATTTGTTTACCTTTAAACACTACCAGTTCCCTGTTTGTCCTGCTGATCTCTTTGGCTGCAGTAGCATCTGGATCACACTCATGAAACAAGCATACAGATAATCCAGTCAGACTTCAGTCAGAAACATCTGATTTGCATGCTTGGTAAGGATCTGTGGCTAAAAGTATTAAAGCAGAGGCTCAGCAGGAGAGTCATGCAAATCTGAGAAATCTGACAAGATTAGCTGCATGCTTGTTTCAGGCATGTGATTTAGACTCTGCTGGGGCCAGAAAGATCAGTAGGGCTGCCCGGCAACTGATATTATTTAAAAGCAAATACAGTGGGATGGAAAAGTTTGGGCAACCTTGCTAATCGTCATGATTTTCCTGTATAAATCGTTGGTTGTTACGATAAAAAATGTCAGTTAACCTCTTGCCGACCGCGTCACGCCAGTAGGCGTGGCCGCGGCGGCAGCCCCAGGACCGCCTAACGCCAATTGGCGTAAAGTCCTGGGGCTCTGTTTTGCAGGAGATCGCGCGCAGGCTGCGCGCGCATCTCCTGCTTGGGGGGCGGAGCTCCGCCCCGCCTTCAGTCTCCGAGCGGCTGTTGCCGCTCGGGAGACTGCTGTTAGACGGCGTGATCGCCGTCTATTTACTCTGTGCAGCGCTGCGATCAGCAGCAGCGCTGCACTGGGGACAGCCGTGTGACACGGCTGTCCCCCTGGGGGACAAGAGAGCGATCGGCTCTCATAGGCAGAAGCCTATGACAGCCGATCGCCGTAATTGGCCGGCTGTGGGGAGGGAGGGAGCGAGGGAGGGAAGGGATTTAAAGGAAGAGGGTTTTTTTTTTTAAAACAGCAACACAAATATTTATTTAAAAAAAAATAAACATGGGGGGAGCGATCAGACCCCACCAACAGAGAGCTCTGTTGGTGGGGAGAAAAGGGGGGGGGGATCACTCGTGTGCTATGTTGTGCGGCCCTGCAGCTTGGCCTTAAAGCTGCAGTGGCCTTTTAAACTAAAAATTGCCTGGTCATTAGGGGGGTTTAGCCCTGCAGTCCTCAAGAGGTTAAATATATCATATAGGAGACACACACAGTGATATTTGAGAAGTGAAATGAAGTTTACTGGATTTACAGAAAATGCGCAATAATTGTTTAAATAAAATTAGGCAGGTGCATACATTTTATTGACTTCAAAACTTTTAAAACTAATTATTGGAGCTCAAACTGGCTTGGTAAGCTTAGTGACCCCTGACCTTCATACACAGGTAAATCCTTATTATGAGAAAGAGTATTTAAGGGGGTCAATTGTAAGTTTGTAAGTTTCTCTCCTCTTTTAAATTTCTCTGAAGAGTAGCAACACGTGGGGGGTCTCAAAACAACTCTCAAATGACCTGAAGACAAAGATTGTTCACCATCATGGTTTAGGGGAAGGATACAGAAAGCTGTCTCAGAGATTTCAGCTGTCTGTTTCCACAGTTAGGAACATATTAAGGAAATGGAAGACCACAGGCTCAGTTCAAGTTAAAGGGAAGGTTCAGGGACTGCAAAAAAAAAAAAATCCAAATCCACTTACCTGGGGCCTCCTCCAGCCCGTGGCAGACAGGAAGTGCCATCGGCGCGAGCCCGACCTGGCCAGGCCGGCCAGGCCGGCTGCCAGGTCGGGCTTCTTCTGCTACTCCAAAGTGCGTGTCAAAATTAGGCAGGTGCATACATTTTATTGACTCCAAAACTTTTAAAACTAATTATTGGAGCTCAAACTGGCTTGGTAAGCTTAGTGACCCCTGACCTTCAAACACAGGTAAATCCTTATTATGAGAAAGAGTATTTAAGGGGGTCAATTGTAAGTTTGTAAGTTTCTCTTCTCTTTTAAATTTCTCTGAAGAGTAGCAACATGTGGGGGGTCTCAAAACAACTCTCAAATGACCTGAAGACAAAGATTGTTCACCATCATGGTTTAGGGGAAGGATACAGAAAGCTGTCTCAGAGATTTCAGCTGTCTGTTTCCACAGTTAGGAATATATTAAGGAAATGGAAGACCACAGGCTCAGTTCAAGTTAAAGGGAAGGTTCAGGGACTGCAAAAAAAAAAAAAATCCAAATCCACTTACCTGGGGCCTCCTCCAGCCCGTGGCAGACAGGAAGTGCCATCGGCGCGAGCCCGACCTGGCCAGGCCGGCTGCCAGGTCGGGCTTCTTCTGCGCTCCAAAGTGCGTGTCACTCGTGCGCCCTGATGTCATTGGACGTCCTCCGGGCTGTACTGCGCAGGCTCAGTAGTTCTGAGCCTGCGCAGTACAGCCCGGAGGACGTCCGATGACGTCAGAGCCTGCGGAGCGGCGCCGAGGGCACCTCCTGCCTGCCACGGGCTGGAGGAAGCCCCAGGTAAGTGGATTTGGATTTTTATCTTTTTATGCAGTCCCTGAACCTTCCCTTTAAGGCTAGAAGTGGCAGACCAAGAAAAATCTCACATAGACAGAAGCAACGAATGGTGAGAACAGTCAGAGTCACCCCCACAGACCAGCACCAAAGACCTACATCATCTTGCTGCAGATGGAGTCACTGTGCATCGTTCAACCATTCGGTGCACTTCACACAAGGAGATGCTGTCAGAGTCACCCCACAGACCAGCACCAAAGACCTACATCATCTTGCTGCAGATGGAGTCACTGTGCATCGTTCAACCATTCGGTGCACTTCACACAAGGAGATGCTGTATGCGAGAGTGAGAGGAAGCCTTTTCTCTGCCCACAGCACAAACAGAGCCACTTGAGGTATACTAAAGCACATTTTGACAAGCCAGCTTCATTTTGGAATAAAGTGCTGTGGACTAATGAAACTAAAATTGAGTTATTTGGGCATAACAAGGGGCGATATGCATGGAGAAAAAAAAACACAACATTCCAAGAAAAACACCTGCTACCTACAGTAAAATATGGTGGTGGTTCCATCATGTTGTGGAGCTGTGTGGCCAGTGCAGGGACTGGGAATCTTGTCAAAGTTGAGGGACGCATGGATTCCACTCAGTATCAGCAGACCAATGTCCAGGAATCAGTGACAAAGCTGAAGCTGCGCCAGGTCTGGATCTTTAAACAAGATAACTACCCTAAACACTGCTCAAAATCCACTAAGGCATTCATGCAGAGGAACAAGTACAACATTCTGGAATGGCCATCTCAGTCCCCAGACTTGAATATAATTGAAAATCTGAAAGAGAGCTGTCCATGCTCGGAAACCATCAAACCTGAATGAACTAGAGATGTTTTGTAAAGAGAAATGGTCCAAAATACCTTCACCCGAATTCAGACTCTCATTGGAACCTACTGGAAGCGTTTAGAGGCAGTAATTTCTGCAAAAGGAGGATCTACTAAATATTGATTTAATTTCTTTTTTGTGGTGCCCAAATTTATGCACCTGCCTAATTTTGTTTAAACAATTATTGCACACTTTCTGTAAATCCTATAAACTTCATTTCACTTCTCAAATATCACTGTGTGTGTCTTTATTATTATTATTATTTATTGTATTTATAAAGCGCCAACATATTACGCAGCGCTGGACAATAAATATATACAATGATACAAGGATGACATACATAGGGTTATACACATAGAACAAAGTTATACATACAAATTGAACAGAACAGAGTTCAGAACAGAATTGAGTGGTGCTAGTCGGTTAGTTGGAAGTCCACCAAGCAATATATTGCAATAGTCCAATCTAGAATCTTCTATATGATATATTATAATGGCATTTTTATCGGAACAACCAATTATTATTATTATTTATTTATAAAGTGCCAACATATTCCGTGGCGCTGTACAATGTGAGAAAACAAACAAGGGATACATAATGATACAGACAATGATATACATCAAATATGAACACTGATACAAGATACAGCACTGCTGATTACAATTTGATTTAACATGATGACTAAAATGTATAAATGTCTAT
The DNA here is from genome assembly GCF_040937935.1 of Hyperolius riggenbachi. Lineage (NCBI taxonomy): Eukaryota > Metazoa > Chordata > Amphibia > Anura > Hyperoliidae > Hyperolius > Hyperolius riggenbachi. The sequence continues at coordinate 302,153,774 of NC_090649.1, forward strand.
CAGAGTGCAAGCAATTAAATTAATAGCATTCCATGACACACAAGGGTGAGAGGCCTGCCCTTGCGAGTTTACAATCTAAAGGAATGAGGTGGAAACAAGAGGTGGGGAAGTATACAGTATATGTACAGGCAGTGCGTAATTAGGTTATTTAGTGGGTGCATGGCCTAAGCTCGAGAATATGCTTGTCGGAAAAGGTGGGTTTTGAGGGAGCGTTTAAAGATTTCAAAGGTGGGAGAGTGACGGATGTGTTGTGGAAGGGCATTCCAGAGGAGGGGTGAGGCACGTGAGAAGTCTTGTACACGTGAATGTGAGGAGGTAATTGTAGAAGAGGATAGAAGAAGCTCGTGTGCAGATCTGAGATTGCGGTTGGGTTGGTATCTGGAGACTAGTGAGGAGATGTACAGGGGAGAGAGATTGTGGAGAGCTTTGTAGGTTAGGGTTAAGAGTTTGAATCCTCTCATTAATTGGTAGCCAGTGAAGAGCTTGACAGAGAGGGTCAGCAGAGGAAGAGCGAGAGGAGAGATGAATGAGTCGAGCAGCAGAGTTCAGAACAGAATTGAGTGGTGCTAGTCGGTTAGTTGGAAGTCCACCAAGCAATATATTGCAATAGTCCAATCTAGATATGATTTATACAAAAATTTATACAGAAAAATCATGACGATTAACAAGGTTGCCCAAACTTTCGCATCCCACTGTAAATATGGCAGCTTCCATAGATCTCACACCTCAAGTTCCTTTTAAAATAGTATATGCTTTGTATATTCAAAATGAATAGTATATTAATTTGGTTTGTGGTGTAAAAAATACAGAACAGCAACAGTCATGTTTTAAATACTGTATGTGCAGCACTGTTCCTGTTGCTCAGTTCACCATCTAGAATAAGTTTCATGAAAATAATTATTGCTTCCTGAAATGAAAATATGCCAAACACAAGAGGAACAAATACTCACTCCCAGGCAGCACCCCGCCATTCATATAGTCTGCAGACTGCCAGTCAGCCAATATAAAGTGCAAAGTTGCATCTAGTCTGCAATTTGGTTTTTGTCCTCTAAACCTAGGTGTGTTTTATATTCCAGAGTGTCTTATATTTCGAAAAATACAGTAAATTACTGATAATAATGATAATTGACAGCTGTTTGAAAAAGTAATTTTAATTCTTATAGACAAGGATAGGGCTCTGCTTCCTGTCCCAAACCAACCCAACACAGCTTTTAACGCTGGCAATACCAGAAGAAAAAGTGAAAAGAAGTATAAACAGATTTTTTTTGTTTGTTAATTATTATTATTAACAATAAAATCCAGCATTGTAATCTGCGGCTATTTTTCATTGAAAATATTTATACTTCTGTCTTTCTTTAGTCATTGCAGGCTGGTGCTGTCTACTTCCATTATTGACCCCTGAACACTGTCTGGGAGCTACGGTATCAGCAAATTAGAATGGGAATAAATGGAAAAAAAAAATCAGCCCTGAAGTTCAAATACACCCTTAAAGTGACCCTGAGCAGTGACTTAAATTAAAAGATTACACTTACCTAGGGCTTCCTCCAGCCCACCGTAGGCCGCAAGGTCCCCCGGCGTCCTCCTGGCTCCTCTTCGTGTGCCTCTGCCAGCCCCCATTACCGGCGACACCCAGGCCGGGTGTCGGGCTTGCTCTTCCTGGTTCCTGAAGCATGGTGTCATCACGCCAGCCGATACGCGTCATTACGCCGGCCAGCTTGACAGGTCTGCGCATGCACGGTTTTCTAACGGTAATTTCCACAGAATTCCAATTTGTGTTTTTCAATTTCCAAATTCCAATTGGAAATTCCGAAATTTCAATTCTGCAGAATCCGAATGAGTATCCCTTTTCTTCAGTACCAAACAAAGAGGTCAATAGGGAACTAGATGAAGCAAGACCCAATTCTTTGCGCAGAGTATAGCTGCAACTACGCTCACTTTGAGGTAGTCACAAATGCAGAGGGGCATACAAAACCAGGTGGAGGTAACCCAATGAATCTAATCTAGGAAAATTAGGCTGGCATAATAAAACAAAGCTAGAAGTTAAAAAAGAAAAAAAGAAAGGACACACAAAAAACAACAGCAATACTGTGGAAAAAGGTAAAGAGCCATAAAAGCAGGGGTTTTATATATATTAGGCCTCGTTCCCATTGCGTTCCGATAGCGTGTCCATTCGTGTTGGCCGTTTTTTGAGGCATTTTTGTATTGCGTTTCCCGGCGCTTGGGTGGGTGGTGCATTTTTGTTTAAATCGCTTTTCTAAGAGCTTTTCCCGAGCGGTTTTGTAATTCAATCCCTGACGCAAATCAGGAAGTGAACTCTTTGAATCGGAAAAGAAGAAATACAATGTATTTATTCTTAAAAACACAGGCGCAATTGCTGCACAAAGCGATTTTGTGAGCATTTTGCGTTTTTACTTTACACTCTATTGAAGCGGACTCACCTCAAAAATGGTACAGGCACCACTTTTGTCAGCGGTCCGGACAGCAAACGGAACGCCTCAATGATAACGATCTGATTGGAAAGCATAGTGTAAGCGCTTTTAGGACGATTATGAAAAATCGCCAGCACTTAAAAAAATTCAAAAAGCTCCTCTAGTGTGAACGAGCCCTAAGCATTTACTATTTTCCAGATATGTTTTCTTAAAGGGACCCTGAGCAGTGACTTAAATTAAAAGATTACACTTACCTGGGGCTTCCTCCAGCCCACCGTGGTAGTGGGGCCTACTTCCAACTATTATGTGTTTTAGGGGATGCAGCCAGAGTGCAGATCAGGAACATTGCTGGTGGGAGTGCCCAGCAGTTAAATGTGCTTTCAGCTTATCTCAAATGTTATGGGATTCACCATAAAGGCTGACTCCTGGACCGCCCTGTTTCATAGGCATAGACCCCACCTCTCCAAGCACACCAATGCCTTTATAGGGCAAGTTTGCAATGCTGCCAAATCCCTACTAGCTCAAACCTGGAAAAGCCCCCCTCCTACCAGAAGTCACCTAATACTTAAACTTAAGGAGATACACCCCCTGGAGAAGATGAAGACTTCTTCTATGTTGCTTAAACTGGATAAGTTCAACAATATCTGGGGTCCTTGGTCAGATTGGTCACTTAACCTTTGATCTCCCTCCAATCCATAGGTAAACTCATACTTTTTGTATGTTTCATTGTGTGTTTTATACACACAATGTTCATATGTGTTTATTCTGTCAATAAAGAAAAATACTTATGTTATACTTTTTTTTGAGGTCCCACAACAAACAAACATGTAGTAACATGCGTGCAGTGTTTTGTATAAAATGTAATCACCAGGCACTGCATTGCAGAACTGCTACACATTAAGTTGATAAACGATGTAAGTAGCCTGCCCACTGAGGTAAAATGGGGCCCTGGGCAAAAATGAATGTATGGACCCTTACAACTTCATACTGTGCTGATGGTAAACTTGTGACCTCTATAGTCCCTGACTTGTGGGGTTCATAAGGTGTTTGCCCCCCCCCCCCCCCCCCTGGGAAATTGCCCAGCTTGACCTTATGGAAGTACAGGCTGAACAATTACCAGGGAAATGTCTGTAAGGCTGCAATCTCTCCATGATGGCCAGTTGGTAGTGGGCACTATGGTGGTGGCAGTTGCCTGGTGAACATGGCTGCATTGGTCTGAGGGACCACAAACGCAATCCCTCAGCTTTATGCCTGGAATGGTTTACTAAATTCCACGCTTGGCTACTCTTCCTAGTGGAGGCCATGTAAGGTGAAACAATTTACAGAAAATGTTGATGCTTTAGCTCCATCACATAAGTTCAAATTATCATCTAGTATTGCGTGAGATCCAGTTAAGGAACCTTAATTTAGCTAAAATCTAAAAATGTCCATCCATATATTTACTCACTAAATAACCAAATGGAAGTACATTGATTCTGTCCTCCACTTCACCTGCTATACGGTACTATAAAGAACACTGTGGTGGTATCATTGAAATGTGAACTTCATAAAAACATCTCTCCAATATCCTCTTATGGCTTGGTAAGTAAACATTCCTGTATGCGTCTGCGTGTTACTTTACTCCTGAAGTGAAAGGTACAGATGCAGCTGCATAAATAAAGTGGAAAGGAAGTATGTTTCCTCATTTTTTTCTGTAAAAAAAAGCAGTAGCACCAAACCATAAATTAAACCTTTGCACCCTCATCCCCCTTAGGTAGACCAGCAGCATTAAAATGTGTGAGTTTTGGATTGACTCTGCAAGAATTCCTTTAGTAATGGCTTCCTGTAAGGCATGTTCAAATTCAAAGTCTGTTTTAGGGTTGGTTAAAAATATGTGTGAAGCATACTCTTTAATTTGGGGCCAAATCAAATGTTTTTAGTAATCCAGAAGACACACAGAAAAATGTGTCCTGACTGTTTTTTACTACAGCTAGGAAGTCACATAATTAGTCTGAGTTATCTATAAACATTCCCATTTCCTGCTAACATTACTTATAATAAACTGGCTTGTCTTATTGCTTGACAGTTGGTTTAATAGTGTGAAAAGATTACAGTAGTGTATTATTGACTGAGATGGATGCAAACTAAAGAGTGCAAGCAATGCCTCTGTTTCATCTTTTTAAGAAATCATTGTCAATGTTTCCACGTTATATAGACAATGGACATCTGGTCTATTGTATATATGATGTGGACGGAAATATTTTAAAATCTCTGTAGTATATAGATTATAGGTGTTATTTACTCATATATAACACATCACTATTAATTAAAATTGGTAGTAGTATTGACACAGACTGATATGATTTAAAACTGTATTTCCTGTATTCCTGATCTGGTATTTTGCGTCAATAATATTTTGACAACAACCCCTTTTTCACACTGCTTTTTTTCAACAGGCCGATGAAAAAAAAAAGCAAAGGCAGAGGCAAAGAGGACAATGATCACAGAACCCCAGAGCCTGCAGGGAGCCCCCAAGGTGTCTCCCCTCCCCCAACTTAACTGCGCTCCCTGGAGCCCCTACAGTTCAGCAGAGTAGCGCCTCACCTGTCTCAGCAGGTGCGCTCCTCTGTCAGTCCATGGCTTTTGTTTCACGATTTCATCCTGACAGGGGCGCATCTTATTAAGTAGTAACATGCTGGGCGTCACAGAGAAGATGCGGCCAGAAGTGGATGAAGTCAAGAAGTGCAATGGAACCACAGACTTATAGAGGACTACGCCCGTCTGGACAGGTGACACACTACTCTACTGAAGACATTCCCGGGCCTCCGGGGAGCATGGTTAAGTTGGGGGTGATCTGATGGGGGCGGCAGCTTACTCAGTGGCCCTGGGGGCCCTTGGGGGAAATTTGGCAGCAACAATGGTCCCCTATTGCCGCTTTTTGGTCAGGGAGAGGGTCTGTCAGGGTTGCTCCAGGGTTAATTTTGCCTGGTGGCCCCATTGTTATTAGAGCTTTCCCTGCTTGTTTTAAATACTTTTTTTTTTTACCTGCTGGGGTTTGCATGGTCTGAAAAGCTCTACTAAACATGACTCGAACCTGGTGACACTAGTGGCATTTCTAGTATCTGCCAAAATTCCTCACATATTGCATTTAGTGTCATTTACAAACAAAAGACAATGGTGAGAGCAAATCTTCACAGCACTGACTTTATTTCCCTTGATAACTATGAAAGAAAATCACCTCCAAAAACAATGATTAAAAAACAAAAGACAAATGTCTAGGCAGCAAAGTAATCCAGGGTTATCAAGAATGCCAAAACCCACATGCCAATTATATCAACAATATCCTTTCTCATGCTGGCTGCTGAAAGTCCTGGACAAAAAGGGGGGAAAAAAGGTTTCCCTTTCATTCTCCAGTAAATAGGCACAGTGTACACAGACAGACAAGGGACTTTAGGTTAACCACCAACTGATTTAGGGCCATTGTGTGGGACATAGTTACTGAAAGCAAAGGTGTGGGTGCCAGAATTCAAAACCGGTAAAACTTTAACCACTTGCGATGATTTGTTCCAATTATTGTATTTAAAACATTTTTATGTTAACAAGCATGATTAATTTAGCCCATATATAAAGTATGATTTTGTTTATCAGACACACAACATGAAGGCCTCTTTCACAGTGGGACGCACAACGTGCCCTTAACGCAGCGCATGTAGGTTACGAAATTGGACGTTATTTTGCACTGCGTTATGTGTCTCTTGGTGCGCCGTTTTCGTCGCATAGTGATGGAACGAAAACGGCGCATGCGTTACATTTTTTTTTAAACCATTACTGAGCATGTGCAACACACATAACACAGCAGATACATTGCTAAACGCACAGCATGCAGCACTTTTTAATAATGCTACACATTACACACTAACGCAACGAGTGCACTGTGAATGTCGCACAGACTTTGCATTGCTGTGCGTTACTCTGCGTTAAAGTATTTTATAACGTGCGACCTTAACGTCGCACTGTGAAAGAGCCCTAAAGCATATATAATTATTTAACAACATATCATTATTATACTAGCAGACCTAAGCCCGTTTAAAAATGGGCTGTAGGCCACCCTCAGAACCCCCCTCCCGCCCGTGACTGCCGCCAGCCGTGTCAGTGTGCATGCGCCCCTGCGCCCCCGCGCACCGCACACACCCGCCCCCCTGGCACCGTGCTCCTCCTGTCCCAACAGCCCACATGCACAGTAGCGCAAAAGCACAGACACAGGGACAGAAGGGGACGCAGAGACACAGGGGTTTTATTAGGTAGGATTACAGCATATACCTTGTTTTCAAACAATGTAATAATGTAATGTTGATCAAGCCAACGTAAGTTGGTACAAAAGTGCAGAAATGTATACCTCAGCTGTCTTCAGTGGTGCAACTACCAAAGGGAGTAGATCTTGCACCCTCACAGCTGCTGGGGGCCTCAGCTTTGTCCCTTGCTTTTCCTTGGGTCTACCCCCAAGGCACAGGCAGAGTAGGGCATCTTTTTTTTTAAGAACAAGTGACACCCATGCTAATCTAGAAATAAAAAACACATACGGTATATAAGTAGATAAATACTAGTTCTACATACATAACAGATGTATTGCACTAGTTATGTTATGATTCCTGTGAATTTTATAAAGGAAAAAGCAGAGAACCCTTTTCTAGGCAGTTTCCATCTTTGAATGACGCTAATCCTGACATAATTTCCTCCCTCACTCTTTTTTCTCCACTTGGTAATTGTGTATTCGTTACCCACCCTCCTCCCAGAGTCTTCAGACACTCCCACTGAGGTCTATACTAGGAAGTGCACTATCTTATGTCATTAGAAGGAGGGGGAAATAAAGGGAAGAGGAGGAATATATTATAGATAAAATATATTGAAAGTTTTGAATGCAGGATTAGCATCTTTATCACTTAACCACTTGCCGACCGCACACTCATACCGCGCGTCGGCAAAGTGGCAGCTGCAGGACCAGCGACGCAGATCTGCGTCGCCGGCTGCAGGCTAATTAATCAGGAAACAGCCGCTCGCACGGCACATTTCACGGCAGGGGCTCCGTGAATAGCCTGCGGGCCGCCGATCGCGGCTCGCAGGCTAAATGTGAACACAAGCGGAAATAATCCGCTTTGTTTACATTTTTACAACGCTGCTACAGTAGCAGCGTTGTAGTAGATCAGCGATCCCCGGCCAATCAGCGGCCGGGGATCGCTGTTACATGACAGCGGGGAGCCTGTTAGAGGCTGCACAGGACAGATCCATTCCTGTGCAGCCTCCGATCTCTCGGGGAAGGGAGGGAGGAGAGGGAGAGGGGGAATCCTGCGGTGGAGGGGGCTTTGAGGTGCCCCCCCCCCCGCCACCCACAGCATGCAGGAGCGATCAGACCCCCCCAGCACATCATCCCCCTAGTGGGGAAAAAGGGGGGCGGTCTGGTCGCTCTGCCTGTCATTTGATCTGTGCTGGGGGCTGTAGAGCCCACCCAGCACAGATCTGAAAAAGCAGCGCTGGTCCTTAAGGGGGGGTAAAGGCTAGGTCCTCAAGCGGTTAACACACTCAGACCATTTGCTGTTGAAATTTGATTTTTATGGTGACAATCCCGCTTTAATGCATCATGTGCATGTTTCAACATGCACATTATAATGTATTTAAAGCACTATCATTATAACACATGTATAGTGCAAAACAATTAGGCCGGGTTCTCACTCCGGTGCTTTCAGCTAGCTATCAGCAAAGCCCTGCAGCACAAGTAATCCTATAGGATTATATACACTGTTGCCATTATGGCGCTATTGCGATTTCCGACGATCACAATTGTGCTGCATGCAGCATTTTCACGGCGATTGTGTTGTGATTCTTATTCATTGGGATGGGAATCACAAAGCACAATAGGGGCAAATTAGCAACAAAAAAATAATGCAAAGTAGATTGTGTTTTGTGATAGTGTATAGTGTGAACAACATTCAAAGCGTTTAGTAATGTGTTTTGCGATTCTGCCTTACTTATTTGTGTAAAAACGTAACATGATAAACATAGTGTGAATGTGCCATAAGTTAGGTAGCTTGATACTTACAAATATTATGGCTCTAAAAAAGCGTTCGCATGATGTTGCTTAAAGGGTTATTGTGACTGGTATCCATTTACAAGAGTAATGGTAAATAGCAAGGACACAAGGACCACAGGACTACTGACACAACAATAAATACTTGCAAATCCATGTCTAGAAGTAATAACATGTCTCCTTTTCAGAATTGGAACTTGCCTTGTCACATACCCCAAAGGCTAGCTAAAGTTAGGCAGAGATGCCCGGTCAATGATATGCAAATAATTTTGACTTGCATGCAAATTTTATGTAAAATGTATCCAGCTTGAAACTGGACCAATCATTTTTCAGCAGTAAGTGAATCTGATTGGTCTAATTTCAAGCTACACACATTTTGCATGAAGTCTGCATGAATATTGAACTTATCAGCATCTCATTGACCATCTCTGTAAGGCCTCTTTTCCACGAGCAGTTGAACTGTGTGCTCAGCAAGAAGTTACCAGGCAGCAGTGAGCAGTTACCAGGCAACAGTGAGCAGTTACCAGGCAGCAGCAAGCAGTTGTGAGCATTTGAGAGGTATTTCACTGCCTATCAACTGCACGTGGAAATGAGGCCTTAAGCAGAACTCAAGGCTTCTAAGGCATTCCAACTGTTTTCCCCAAATTTTGCTGTATTCCCTTAACTTAATGGCTACCAATCACCTTTCATTAAACTTTTGCTTTGGTCCAATATGATCTAGGTGACCATTTTTAAATCTTTAGCAGCTTCATTCATCTTCATTACACAGTACATAATATATCCATACTAGATGTGTAGGATCAGTTATGTCCTCCAATAACTTCCAGCCTTAGAAAGGAATATAAGTTCATGAATAAAATTGCATTTATTTTTTTTTACAATATTACTTTAGAAATTATTTAGTCATAATTGTCCTCCAAAAAATCTTTCCTGACCCTGATTAACATTCATAAATTCATCACAGCTGGTGACATCTTTATCACTGTCTCATGAAAAGCGTCCTGCAGAGTGCGGGGAGTGAGAACCAGATATGCGGGGTTAACTCACCTGGCTACCACCTGCATTCCGGTGTATTCACTTCCAAATCCCTGCAGAACTTCTGGCTGAATGCGAAGGTGTACACTGATGGAAACTACAGAAATACAGGTGGAAACCAGGTGAGTTAACCCCGCATATCCCGCTCTCATCTCCCACACTCTGCAGGACGTTCTCACTTTTCACGAGAGCATTCTCACTCATCCCTGTTTGCGACATCATAGCCTAGGCTAGTAGGCTATGCATCACTGGGAGGGCGGGGCTAAATAACAATATACAGCAATATATAGATATAGGAAATATTTCTGATGCTGAAACCAGCACAATTAATGTAAAATTGGTTATCCTGAAAAATGTAATACATTCTTCTATATGTTGCTGTGGTGCCTAATTAAGAAACCTTAGTACATCAGAGTTATAGTGTTTTGCTGATAAATCTTTGTTATCAATTTGCTCATGACAAATGGGATGAAGCACATGAAGTATAATAAGTTGACCTAGAAACTGTAAGGCATTTTTGGTTGTTTGTTTTCTACTTTTCACAGGCATCTTTGTAATTTATGACTTGGGGCTGCTGAATCCGTGCAGAGAAGCATGATAATACTAGGCAGTCTTTGGATATCCCAAAGCATGCACACTTTTTTTTATCATGGAGCCTGACAGGAAATATTTTCCTCCTTCTATAAATGAAAGTAAGAATAGTAATTGAAGGAATGCATGAAGTGCAATATCAGCACCCTGCAGGTGTTCTTATAGCTTAAGAAGATCATCCTGGCCATGTTTACTTCAGTTCTTCTTCAGTACATTTTAAAGTAATATTGAATTATATTTTTCCCATTTTAAATACTAAAAAGTGTACCGGTACTTTAAACATGTTGAAAGAGTTTTGTTTGTCCCAGAACCGTATGAAAACACCCCTCCACCGTGGGCAAATTTGGGTCTAGCTATACAGGAAATCCATTGGCCCTTATTTAATTCAGCTTTTTTCCTAGGTGATATTTTTACACCTTACCAATAAAATGCCTTTAAAGCCACCAGCAAAAGCAAAACAATTCACAGTGCTTTTTCACCTGTCCTTTGGTAATTTGTCCATTGCAGAGTGCTGAAAAGTTATTTTAAAAAGAAGACGAACATTATTTACTAGAATACAACTTTAGAGAAATGGTGAATTGAATAAGGTCCATTGGCCTCAATTCTGGTAGGGTTTCAAACAAATTACCTCATGTACGGTAAGTTACCTCATGAGATAATGACATTTAGCAATTCTTGTAGGTTTTAGTCATGTTTTACCTCATATGGTAAATTATGAGGTAATTTGTTACATTCATTTTACCGAAAATAGCTATTCTCAAGGAAATTAGGGGACATGTTAGTACATAATTTACTGATCAGTTTAAGGCTCCCTGATCAGTTTAAGGCTCCCTGTAAACTGCATGCTATTCTGATTTTTTATCGTTTTATAATTGCGATTCCGATTTTTAATGGTTACTGTATGCTGCGTTTTTTTTCTGCGTTTTTTTGTTGATAGCATTAAGGGAAAATCAGAATAAGATTTTGAAAAATGGAATCGGAATTGCAAATCAGATTTGCAGTGTGCAGGGAGCCTTAGACCTGCCTGTACCTGGAGGTAAAGTCAATTTGTATGCATTTTGCAGTTTTTAGTAGAGTTCCGATTGCTGTTTTAGTGGAGTTCCTATTAAGGCTGTGTAATAGAAAACAATAGTAGAAATAAAACTCCAAATATTTACTGGATTTTTTATATAGGGGATGCTCATAAATATACTTTTCATAGGTTGCTACATAATCAAATACACCTTCCCCCGTCCCAAAAAAATCTTACAAAGACTATCAGAACTTATGGGGGATCTACTTTCAAACACCAATTAAAGCTGTAATTTTCTATTTTCGATAGCAAAAGCACAAACTAGTTGTGTGTTACCAGTTAAGTCCTGCTTCTAACAGTTCTTAAGGCTCATGTATAGGTTTTTAATAGTTTGCTCACTCCCCCAATTAAAATGTGGTGGACCTGAGATGGAAGGCTAACACTAACTCCACCCTGGCGAAGGCCCAAAAAAGACTCTTCTTCCTCTGCCAGCTGAAAAAGTTTGGCATGCCCCATCAGGTTCTCACAAGATTCTACACTGCCACCACAGAATCTATCCTCTGCTCTTCCATCCTGGTCTGGTACGCTGGTTCCTCCGCCAGTGACAGGCTAAAGCTCCAGAGGGTCATTAGATTAGCAGAGAGAACCATCGGGAAACCCCTCCCTTCACTTGACCTACTTTACAACTCGAGACTGCGCACTAGAGCGCTGAAGATAGCAAATGACCCCTCTCACCCTGGCCAGTGCTACTTCAGTCGCCTACGTTCAGGGCGGAGATTCCGGGTCATCCCCACCAGGACTACGAGGCACAGGAACTCGTTCTTCCCCTCTGCCGTCAACCTCCTGAACTCCTCCCATGTTCTGCCTCCACCCGCACCATCTTAGGTTCACAGACTGGCCCTGTCACAGACATTCTGTCTGCTTGGAACTGTAAGGGCCCTGGCTGCCCTTTTCCACACAGACCTCATAGACTGGCATCGTTACCCGTAGTATTTTTTTTTGTTAAATGCAACTGTATTATCTGGTTAATTGTGTTATCATGTATGTCTCCTGTATACTGCACCACTGTCATGTTTGTTGCTGAGCTCTGTATGTGCCAAATCCAATTCCAGGCATGACCCTGTCATGCTTGGCGAAATAAATGATTCTGATTCTGATTCTGATTCTAACCCATCTTCAAAAACCACCACTCCTTCCCCCCATTTGTACCCATGAGTTTCACAAATTTTCAGTGATGACATCCCACTCAGGGTTATATGCAGGTGCCTGTTATTTTTTAGTCAAGGCCAGTGTCATAGCAATAGGGGGATCCAGAGGGGCTGAACCTAGGAGGTGCGTGTATTTTTTACCCTTAAGCTCACTGAACTTTTTTTGTGGGTATTACTGACCTGAGGAAGCAGGTGAAACGCATTGTCGTACAATATGTTTGTGTAAATAAATCTTTAAATTGATATTAAGTCATACTGGCTATTGTTTTATAGGAGAGGTAAGTTAATTACTGTCTCTCTGTTGAAACTGTTTTTAAAAATTTTACATTTTGGGTGACTCCACTTTTAACCTATGATCATACAAAACTTCGTTGGAAGTTGTTGTTTTTGTCCCCCTTAGGGGACTCCTCTAAGAACCAGGAGTGCAACCAGCGTGTATCCTTACAAACCTGAGTGGGGGTGGTAATTCCACTGTATGCCATATTGGTGGTTGCACTTCCTTGCAACCAGAAAAGTGTAAGTAATCTTTGTAAGTTCTTTGTACTTCAAACTAAACGTACGTCCAGGGATGGATTTACCATAAGGCACGGGCCTACAGGCATCTGATGATGGAAAGGCGGCTCACTCTCCCATTGCCTCCCTCCCTCCCTATGCAAAGTCCCAAGCAGAGCATAAATAAGAGGTTTCTCACCCAGCTCTCTGCATTCCACTGATGAGATCTCCCTTCAGTCGGGGGCTGGTTGAACTCGATTATACTGGTTGAACTCGATGGACGTATGTCTTTTTTCAACCAAAATAACTATGTAACTATGTAACTATGTAACTATGGGGGCACCACTAGCTACTTAATACTGACGATACCTTTGGCTGCCTAATGCTAGGGGACACCTGTAGCTACCTATGACGGGCAAGGGAAATAAGGGAGAAGTTACAGCTGGGCCAGCCAGCAAACTTGTGGTGCAGTTCGGCGGGGATTTGTAGGCTCATGGAGGGCAAAGTCTAGAGTGCCAACCAGGACATCTGTGCCTATAGGCTCCTGTGAATAATCCAAGCCTGCTCATGGACTCTGTTCAATGTAGACCTGACATTATGTGTATAAGTTTTGCAGATGATACAACCAGAGGCAGATTCGATATCCCTACGTTCGCACAAATGTATCTGTACTTCGGCCTAACAATGTTATCTTCATGTTATCAGTGCCCTATTTCCTACATGAAGTGCCAAGAATCTGTCGTATGAAAGAAAGCTAATTCTGTAACAGAACATGTTTATCGAATCCGCACTTCTGAATACCATTTGAAGCTAGGAATATATATTTTTTTCCTGCAATGAACTTTGAAAATAAATACCAACTCACTTTGTTCATTTATTCAGAAGTTAAAAGATTTATATAGTGTTTTGTTTCTGCAGGAGGAATTCATTAAACTGTGCTCTGCTGCAAAAATAACTAAAGTACACCGACATTCTTCTTCTGAAAGCAAATAACTTTTATTATTGGACATTTCAGGGAAACACCTATAGTTTGAGTCTTGCCTTGCAGTTAATGTAGGGATAATGCATTGTGCCATTCTCCAGTATTTCGGTTGTGAAGTACAGTGTCTTAAAAATATTGTTTTATAGCTGGACAATGGACACTATCCAAATGGAAAACTAAAATTGTGCGTTCTCATAGACACTACATGCATAGGTACAATGGTTGGTCCAATCAAATGTGATTGTTTTGGTTTGCTATAATTGTAGAAAGGGTAGATGGCACACCTTCTGCATTCAGTCCTCCATGCAACAGTCCAGCCTGTCTGACATCCATAGACTTAAATCTTGTGTAAGAATCAGCACAACTTCAGAAATAAAATAGATGGTTGCAATTTTAGATGGGTTTTCAAGTCCTAGAGTGCACGTTTAGTCCTGTGCCCAGGAGCACTGGCGATTATACAAAATGTTAATGTGAAAACATGTGCAGGTGAACATGCCTTTACAGACATGAATTCACATTATGATTTTCAGCAGTTTGCCCCATTATCTGCACAACACCATGTTCGTCCGACACTTGTCCTTATCCCGCTCACCAGAGACTGCTCCATTGTGTAGCATACTGTCATCCCACCTCTCATCCACATAGCAACAGAACGTACCATTCAACTGTAGCTGAAGCATGTGTTTGTATGTATGGAACTGTTGCCCTAGGGATTGGGCTCTATGCGCACTTAACCACATAGTCATTTTTGTTCCAGGCTAGACTTACATTTCAAAGTAAAGTTATGAGAACAGCTCATATGGCACATGCATTGATTCTCATGCAATACATTTGTATACAACCAGAATTAATAACATCTCATTGACCACCTCAATTCTTCACATTTTCCCATCTTCCATCATGCAGGTCTGGAATAATAGCAAAATGTTTTACTTGTCTTTCAACAAAGCACTTGCTTGTCTAGTGGGATTTTGTATTTGCTAGCTAACAAAGTGGTGGAAACAAGTGCATTCCACAAGCTGATGTCCTTGAGCGAAAGTTATTCCATCCAATCACATCATGCCAACCCTGGAATTATTGGGTGCGCACACAGTAGTGAGCAGATATAATAAAGACTGCTTATATCCAGTTCAGCTCTGTAAATTTAGGTTAGACTCTAAATATTACAGTAGAGGTTTAGAGCTTCTGGCGATAATTAAAAATTTAATTTAATACTTAACCAGGACAAGTACCAAAATTATATTTCTGAATAGAAGGTACCCCCCAAATAAGCATCTTTAGTATTCTTTAAATATCATTGTGGTCTGTGCCACAATATTGCATCTGTTAATGGAAATAATGAAAGAGTTTATATGATCTGTCTGGACTATTTTTAAACAGAGACAAATTTAAAAATATAATTTGTGATGAGGTAAAATGACATGTTCATCTTTATGGAGATATTTACTAAAATGATTTCATTAATAAAATGTAATTTAAAATCCAGATCCAAATCCAGATCTAAAAATACAATGAATAGCTCAGTAAGCAAAGTCTTCCAAAGTTTACATGTTTTTGTACCACAATGATGCATCTACAGCTAAAACGTCTGTGTTAAATTGTACTTAGGTGATTTGAAGCTGCCTAGCTGAAGAAGCTAACAGCTGAGGGCTCTGCCTCTTGGCTGACATCATCATTATATTGGGGTTGCTAGGGGATTGGGAGGCACACATAGGGATTCTTTCCAGATGTCTCCAATTGCTGCACATACCCAGGTTCCTACAAACTATACTCTCAAGCCTAGCTACTTCTTTCTGCTTTCTAAGTAATCACACTCTGAAACCTGAACTATTTCATCTGCATCCTTCTGGACCAAATCACTACTGATTGCTATATTTTTTTAATAATCACGTTCAGAATTCAAGTAAGGGCAAACTATTCTTAAAAGCACACTCTTACTCCGCCTTTCCCTTTGTGAGCTATGAAATGAAATAACATTTGTAAAATACTTCTGACCTGCAGGATTTAAAGTACATGGGGTGCTGGAAACTGAAAAAAGTACATGGGGCACTGGGCGCCATGAAACTGGAGTGTCCTGGAGAAACCCAAGCAAACGTGAAGAGGACATGGAAACTCCATGTAAACTCCATGAAAATGGCACTTCTGCAATGTCAGGTCAACAGCAGTCATATATGGTCTAATAAAGTGTAGATGCTATTCTGGAAACTGCTCAACCAGCCAAGTATTCTGTGTTCCATTGGAAGAGGCAAGACCACAAGGGAAAAGCAGTTTCACTATGCTTCAGATACTTTTGTATAGGTTTCGCCCAACCCAGATTCAACATAAATACATTATTTTTCTAACATACCCCAGGAGATGGTTCAGCCTTACTCAAGGAATTAGCCAAACTCTTGTCTAGCTTAACCACTTTACCCCCGGCGGTACGAATTTCTCCGCCCCTTTTTTCCCTCCTAAAAAACCAGGGACGGAGAAATCCGTACCTTCCGCGCTCCCGCCGCTGTCCGCGCTACCGCCGCTCGTGCGCACGCACCCGCCGCTCGTGCACGCCGCCGCCCGCTTGCCCGGAGATCAATGAACGGGAAAATCCATTCCCGTTCGTTGATCTAAGCCCCCGCAATGATCTGCTGCTTCTTTCAGAAACAGCGCGATCATTGTGATTCTCCAGCCTCCTACTGCTTCCTGTAAGCGTCCTTCCGGACGCTTACAGGTCGCATGTAAACAGACTCACTGTGGCCATCTTGTGTCCAAATAGTAAACTACACCCTAATGCATTTTACACATACAAATAAATTGTTTTACATAATAAATTAACTCATTACCTCCCACACTCCCCAATTTTTTTTTTTTGTAATTTAAAAAAAATATATATATATATACAATAAAAAAAAACATAAATAGTTACCTTAGGGACTGAACTTTGTAAATATTTATGTCAAGAGGGTGTAACACTGTTACTTTATAAACTACGGGCTTGTAATTAGGGATGGACGCAAAAAATGCACCTTTATTTCCAAATAAAATATTGGGGCCAAACATTGTGATAGGGACATAATTTAAACGGTTTTATAATCGGGAATAATGGGCAAATAAATGTCATGGGTTTTAATTACAGTAGCATGCATTATTTAAAAACTATAATGGCCAAAAACTGAAAATAATAATTTTTTCCCACATTTTTTCCTATTTTCCCCATTAAAACACATTTAGAATAAAATAATTCTTGGCATAATGTCCCACCTAAAGAAAGCCTAATTGGTGGCGGAAAAAACAAGATATAGTTCATTTAATTGCGATAAGTAATAATAAAGTTATAGACGAATGAATGGACGGAGCGCTGAAAGGGGAAAATTGTCCGGTGGTCAGGGGGTAAAACCCCTCAGTGGTGAAGTGGTTAAAGGGAAGGTCCAAGCAAAAAAAAAAAATTAGTTTCACTTACCTGGGGCTTCTACCAACCCCATGCAGCCATCCTGTGCCCTCGTAGTCACTCACTGCTGCTCCAGTCCCCCGCTGGCAGCTTTCTGACCTCAGAGGTCAGAGCCGAATTGCGTACATTTTTACGCATTCCAGCTAGTGCAGGAACATTAACACATACATTTTTACGTGTTAGTGGTGCAACGCGTACATTTTTTTCCTGCACTAGCTGGAATGCGTAAAAATGTATGCAATGTGGCCCTGACCTCCGAGGTCAGAAAGCTGCCAGCGGGGGACTGGAGCAGCAGTGAGTGACTACGAGGGCACAGGATGGCTGCATGGGGCTGGTAGAAGCCCCAGGTAAGTGAAACTCTTTTTTTTTTTTTTTTTTTGCTTGGACCTTCCCTTTAACATTGGAATAGCTTAGATGGATTATCCTTTGAGACTTTAGTGCAATGGTGGATTCCCACCCTTCACAACTAGGATGAGAATAATAGCATACTATAAAAGACCTGAGTTACTTGCATACTGTCAACTCTGCCATCAACAAGATAGGTAACTTTATATTCTTTATATTTCATTCAAGGCTTATATTAACAAATGTGGAAATTAGTTCAGTTGAGTAGTCAGACAATCACATCGCCCATTTCTTCTTCACAATACCAACCACCTGTTTCTCCCTCACAATACCAGCTATACCAAGTGAACAAGCTGAAAAAACAATGAATTATGGGACAAATACTCTGGATGAAAGACAAGTTGTCTGTTTACTTGGGGGAGTTCAATGGCATCAGTCTGTAACCTACTGAACTTATGTTATTCAGAATAAAGTTTTGCTACTGTTGCACCCAGTTAACCTTTTGCCGACCGCGTCACGCCGATGGGCGGGGCTGCGGCGGCAGCCCCAGGACCACCTAACACCAATTGGCGTAAAGTCCTGGGGCCAGCTAATGCAGGAGATCGCGCGCAGGCTGCGTGTGCATCTCCTGCTTGGGGGGCGGAGTCTCCGAGCGGCTCTTACAGCTCGGGAGACTGTTAGACAGCGAGGTCGCCGTCTATTTCTATGTACAGCGCTGCGATCAGCTGCAGCGCTGTACTTGGGACAGCCGTGTAACACGGCTGTCCCCCTGGGGGACAAGAGGGCGATCGGCTCTCATAGGCAGAAGCCTATGACAGCCGATCGCCGTAATTGGCTGGCTGTGGGGAGGGAGGGAGGTAACTTATTTAAACAAACAGTGATTTTTAAATAAAAATCATGAACAATAATATTTATATAAAAAAAAAATAAACATGGGGGGGCGAACAGAGCCCACCAACAGAGAGCTCTGTTGGTGGGGAGAAAAGGGGGAGAGGTCACTTGTGTGCTGTGTTGTGTGGCCCTGCAGTTTGGCCTTAAAGCTGCAGTGGCCATTTCAGCAAAAAAAGGCCTGGTCTTTAGGGGGGTTTAACACTGCAGTTTTCAAGAGGTTAAGCAGGCTTAGTGTTTCTTTTTGTACTACTGATAAAATATCACTCATTGAAAGGGCCATTATCTAAAACTACCTCAGCCTCAAAGGACTACTTTCTGTTACAAGCAATAGCAAATGTAGCCAACTCATGCAGCACATTGCTAGCCCAAAGCCTCCCACGGCAGCATCAGAAGCCTCCCTGTTCCTTCTCCGCTCCTGTGGCGCCACCAAAGTAGTGAATCTTCTACTCTCAGAAGCAGTGGCGTAACAATCGGGGTTGCAGAGGTTGCGACCGCATCGGGGCCCTTGGATCAGAGGGGCCCGATGGGGCCCTCCCTCAAACACAGTATTAGCTCTCTACTCATCCTGTGCTAGTAATAAGTACTTCTATAGATGCTCTAAATAGTTGTAATCATTAACAAATTATTCCCCATCCCCATCATGCTCCTCTGACACTGTGGTTGTCCTTGGCAGGTTTTGGTGCGCTGTATCAATGGTTATGTATAGAGTGCTTGGGGGGCCCCATGTAAAACTTGCACCAGGGCCCATAGCTCCTTAGCTACGCCACTGCCCAGAAGCTTCAGGACACATTTCCCTTTCCACAAGGTTCCTTCAATAACCCCTACATATTCCCTGCACATCTCCAGCCATCCATCTGAATCTCCCACTTTTGTCTCCTCTTAGGCTGTGTGCTGGGTTGGGCTTAGTCTGCAAATGGAACCCATTATCTCTCCCCACAAGTCACTGACATGGCCAAGAGTATTGACTCTGTTGTGAGTGGGATATGGGGGCTGTCATGTTTATTTACTTTTAAACAAATCTGGTTGCCCTGCTGTCATACCTGATTATCTGCCTCCACAGACCAAGAATGAGTATGAAGATCTGTTGATCATACTAACTAACCATGTGCAAGTTTCAGGAGTCCAATTCAGATAATACTGAAGCCAAAAAATTAGAATGACATCAAGCACATAAATATGGCAGCCTCCATATCTCCCTCACTTAAGGGTAACCTGTGTTTTGTTTGTGAACATTTCTAATCTCCCGTGGTCTTTTGCAGTGCTTGTGATAATAGTAAGGCGTAGCAAATGACAAATGGTACAGTGAAATTGGGAATGTAGCACTTAACAGAGTGTTATACTAAGTAATTTTCCCCAAAAGATGCAGTTTGTCACCACAGGACAGTCTCCGTCTTTGTATACAATACAACACAGATCCATCCATAAAACTAAATGCCAATTCAAGCACAAAGATTATTTTTTGAATATTGTGGTCTATGGTCAGAAGCTCTATTAGATTTTTAAAACTGTCCGTGTCCCCATTTAGCTCAGTTCTATCAATTGAGTACCCATTAACTACCCATACACACTTCCTTAGAAAACATAGCTTATTACTATTTGCTTTTACATTTAATTTAGTGAGTTTTATTTTTTAAAATCTCTTTACATACCCATAACTTGTTATTCAGCAGTATATTTCTTTTTAAAAAACTAACAGTTTTGCTAACTGAACAAAATGCAATCATTTCAGTTTCTGGGAATTCAAGCTAAGGTGGTATGCTTGCCAGCATTTTTTCACATGAGCCTTTAACCTCAAAGATTACAATTTTTTAAATTGGGGGAAAAAAACTTCCTTTTTGGCCTACTTCACTGACAGGTGCATGATGGGTATCAAAGACAGCTCACATTAACTTTGATTTTTTCAGAATGTACAGAAAAGGAAGTGAAAGCATGACTGTGGTTTGATTTACACAGGTAATTAAACCTCCTGCTTGTAAAGAATGAAGTGATGTGTTCCATTTTTGGGAATATGTTAAAGAAAACCTGAACTGAAAATTAAAAGTCAAAATAAACATACACAAGTCATACTTACTTCCCGTGTAGTCTACTCCTCAATCTCTTTCTCCTCTCTTGTGTCCTGTTTGTCCACTGTGATCAAGGGAATTCTCCGTCCTCCATTTTGAAAATGACCATTACCTCATAACAGCTTTCTGGTCAGCACACTGTTAAACTGTTACATCGCCCACTTGAGCCATAGGGAAACATAGACATTACTTGGCACAGGAGTTGTCCTATCAGCTATAACTGAAAGCAACCGATAAATAACTGACAGCAACTGATATATTTCAGTTCTGACTAAATTGTTGTCAGAACTGGAAGGGATCATCGTCAGAAGAAAATGGTTAGCTTCTGAGAGGAACTGATGGCAAGGTAACTATGTAATGTACATTTGAAGTTACCTCATGTGTTTATTTTAAATAATTTTACTCAGTACAGGTTCCCTTTAAGCAATCTTCAGCTATAAGTTATGCCCATGATTTGTCCCTTTCTCATAATGGTTTTAATTGTAGGTTTTTGTTCATAATTATTTTATTACTTTTGATTAGAGACGACTCGAACCTCCAATTTTCTGTTTGCGAACCTCGAACGTGAAGCTCCGCAAAAAAACTTTTGCGAACCGCAATAGACTTCAATGGGGAGGCGAACTTCGAAAACTAGAAACATTTATGCTGGCCACAAAGGTGATGGAAAAGATGTTTCAAGGAGTCTAACATCTGAGTTTTTGCATGGGGGAGTGGGATACACGCCAAAAGTCCAGGAGAAAAATCTGGATTTGACGCACCACAGCGTTTTAAGGGCAGAAATCACATTGCATGCTAAATTGGAGGCCTAAAGTGCTTTAAAACGTCTTGCATGTGTATACATCAATCAGGTAGTGTAATTAGTGTACTGTTTCACACTGACAGTCCAAACTCACTGTGTAACGCACCGCACACAGTAGTTTGTGTAGTGACGGCCGTGCTGGACTGGTGGGCACCATGGCAAGTGATGGCGACTTTCCAGCCCATATGGTCGCCGGGCTGAGGGAGCTCAATGACAGAACAGTGACTGTCCAGCTGATCGAATTTGGTCTGTCCACAATGAAGCAATGCTAGCAGCAGCCTTAAAAATTCAGGAATCTGCCTGGAGTCCTGGACGCTGTTGGCGGGACAGGCAGTCAAGCGGCCTGCAGGGAGAGATGCTGTGTGGGGAGTGACTTAGTCATGGGGAAGCAGTCACACGGTGTGCAGGCAGAGATGCTGTGTGTGGGGACTGACTTAGTCTTCGGGTGGGCAGTAGCCCTCTGGGATCCATGCCTCATTTATTTTGATAAAGGTGAGGTACTGAACACTTTTTTGACCTACGCCACTTCTCTTCTCAGTGACAATGACTCCAGCTGCACTGAAGGTCCTTTCTGACAAGACGCTTGAGGCAGAGCAAGGCAGTTGGATGGCAAATTGTGACAGCTCTGGCCACATGTCAAGCCTCCACACCCAGTAGTCCAAGGGTTCATCGCTGCTCACAGTGTCTACATCCACACTTAAGGCCAGTTAGTCAGCTACCTGCCGGTCGAGGTGTCGGTGGAGGGTGGATCCGGAAGGGCTAAGGCGAGATGTTGGACTAAAGAATGTCCGCATGTCAGACATCACCATGAGATCGCTAGAACGTCCTGTCCTTGCCTGCGTGGACATGGGAGGAGGAGGATTACTGGCAGTGGCACCTTTATTCCCTTGTGCTGTGACATCACCCTTAAAAAGTAAAAGTAAATGCTGTAAAGCATAGTTGCCAGCTTGTTCTGCAAGTGCTGCATCCTTTCTGCCTTCTGGTGATGTGGAAACATCTCCGCCACTTTGTGCCTATACCGAGGGTCTAGTAGCATGGCCACCCAGTACAGCTCATTCCCCTTGAGTTTTTTTATACGGGGGTCCCTCAACAGGCTGGACAGCATGAAAGATGCCATCTGCACAAAATTGGATGGAGACGTACTATCCATCTCCTTTTGCTCTTCCTTAGTGATGTCAGCTAAGTTCTCCTCCTCCCCCTAGCCACGAACAACACCACGGGAAAGTTGGGCAGCACAAGCCCCCTGCAACACCTGCTGCGGTTGTTCTTCCGCCTCCTCCTCCAAAAAAACACCTTCCTCATCGTCTGACTCCTCTTCCCCACACGACTCTTCCTCCTCCTCCTCCCCCCTCTGTGCTGCTGCAGGTGTTTAGGAATCTGCTTCTGCTGAGAATTTATCCCACAACTCTTCCTCCTGTTCCTGTTCACACTCCTCCACAGCTTGATCCACCACTCTATGCACGGCACGCTCCAGGGAGAAAGCATATGGGTTCTAGTAGCTGATGGAGCCTTCACTGCGACTCACCAGGTTTGTCACCTGCTCAAACGGCCACATGAGCCTGCAGGCATTTCACATGAGTGTCCAGTATTTGGCCAGAACATCCTCATCTCTCCAGAGCATGTCCTTTGACTGTAGTTGTAGAGATACTGTTTGATGACTTTCTTCTGTTTTAGCAGGCGGTTGAACATCAGGAGTGTTGAATTCCAGCGAGTTGGGCTATCACAAATCAAGCGTCTCACCGGCAAGTTGTTTCTCTGCTGAATATCGGCAAAGCATGCCATAGCCGTGTAAGACCTCCTGAAATGCCCACACACCTTCCTGGACTGATTTAGGATGTCCTGTAAGCCTGGGTACTTAGACACAAATCTCTGAATTATTAGATTCAGCACATGTGCCAAGCAGGGTACATGTGTCAACTTTCCCAAATTCAAAGCCGAAATAAGATTGCTGCCGTTGTCACACACCACGTTGCCAATCTCCAGTTGGTGCAGGGTCAGCCACTGATCCACCTGTTTGTTCAGAGCAGCCAGGAGAGCTGCTCCAGTGTGACTCTCCGCTTTTAGGCAAGACATGTCTAAGATGGCATGACACCGTCGTACCTGGCATACAGCATAGGCCATGGGGAGCTGGTGCTGTGTAGCTGGAGAGGAGATTGCAGCACCAGTGGAGTTGAACTGCCACTCAGCCAATAAGGAGGACGATGACGACAGTGAAAAGGATGTAGCAGGAGGAGAGGGGGTGGCAGCAGGCCTGCCTGCAAGCTGTGGAGGAGTCACAACTAGGTCCGCTGCACAGCCACTTACTCCCTGCTTGCCAGCGGTCACCAGGTTGACCCAATGGGCTGTGTAAGTAATGTACCTGCCCTGACCGTGCTTGGCAGACTCGGCATCCGTGGTCAAATGGACCCTTGACCCAACGCTGTGTGCTAGAGATGACACCACTTTCCTTTCAACTTCACGGTACATTTTGGGTATCGTCTTTTTTGAAAAATAATTGTGGCCTGGTATCTTCCACTGCGGTGTCCCAATGGCCACACATTTTCGGAAGGCCTCAGAGTCCACCAGCTGGTATGGTAACAGCTGATGAGCTAACAGTTCCGCCAAGCCAGCTGTCAGACGCCGGGCAAGGGGGTAATTGGCAGACATTGGCTTCTTCCACTCAAAGATTTCACTCATGGACACCTGGCTGCTGCTGTATGCAGAGGAGCAGGAACCACTCAAGGTGAGAGGCGGAGTGGAGGAGGGTGGCTGTGATTGTGAAGGTGCAAGGAAAAAAGCGGCTGAAGATGATGCACCTGAAGGAGGAAGAGGAGAAGGAGGGTGGCTTTGCTTTTGTGTGCTGCTTTTCTTCTGGTGCTCTTCCCATTGCATTTTGTGCCTTTTCTCCATGTGCCTTCGTGGCAGTTGTCCCTACACGGCTTTTGGCCTTTCCACTGCTCAATTTTTGGTGGCAGAGAGAACAGATGGCATTGCTCTGATCTAAGGCAGACACACAAAAGAATTTCCATACCGCTGAGCCCCCCTGGGGTGATGGCACTATGGTGGCATCAGCAGCTGACATTGAAAGGCATGTTGGCTGGCTGTCTACAGGTGGCGATACATGGTGCCGGACACTGCCACCAACTGTTTCTGAAGACTAGAGTGGGGCCGAACCTCTGATTTTAGGTTCGCGAACCGGGTTCGCGAATTTCCGCGTAAGGTTCGGTTCGCGGAAAAGTTCGTGAACCGCAATAGACTTCAATGGGGATGCGAACTTTGAAAAAAAAAATTATGCTGGCCCCAAAAGTGATGGAAAAGATGTTTCAAGGGGTCTAACACCTGGACCCCCAGGTGGAGGAGTGGGATACATGCCAAAAGTCCCCGGGAAAAATCTGGATTTGACGCAAAGCAGCGTTTTAAGGGCAGAAATCACATTGAATGCTAAATGACAGGCCTAAAGTGCTTTAAAACATCTTGCATGTGTATACATCAATCAGGTAGTGTAATTAAGGTACTGCTTCACACTGACACACCAAACTCACCGTGCAACGCACCGTATACAGGTATACAGTGGCGGGTTCACTGAACAGAACAGGTATGCAGTGGCGGGTTCACTGAACAGAACAGGTATGCAGTGGCGGGTTCACTGAACAGAACAGGTATGCAGTGGCGGGTTCACTGAACAGAACAGGTATGCAGTGGTGGGTTCACAGAACAGGTATGCAATGGCAGGTTCACAGAACAGGTATACAGTGGCGGGTTCACTGAACAGAACAGGTATACAGTGGCAGGTTCACTGAACAGAACAGGTATACAGTGGCGGGTTCACTGAACACAACAGGTATGCAGTGGCGGGTTCACTGAACAGAACAGGTATGCAGTGGTGGGTTCACTGAACAGGAATACAGAGGCGGGTTCACTGAACAGAACAGGTATGCAGTGGCGGGTTCACTGAACAGAACAGGTATGCAGTGGCGGGTTCACTGAACAGAACAGGTATGCAGTGGCGGGTTCACTGAACAGAACAGGTATGCAGTGGTGGGTTCACAGAACAGGTATGCAGTGGCAGGTTCACAGAACAGGTATACAGTGGCGGGTTCACTGAACAGAACAGGTATACAGTGACAGGTTCACTGAACAGAACAGGTATACAGTGGCGGGTTCACTGAACACAACAGGTATGCAGTGGCGGGTTCACTGAACAGAACAGGTATGCAGTGGTGGGTTCACTGAACAGGAATACAGTGGCGGGTTCACTGAACAGAACAGGTATGCAGTGGCAAGTTCACTGAACAGGTATGCAGTGGTGGGTTCACAGAACAGGTATGCAGTGGCAGGTTCACTGAACAGGTATGCAGTGGTGGGTTCACTGAACAGGTATGCAGTGGTGGGTTCACTGAACAGGTATGCAGTGGTGGGTTAACAGTACAGGTATGCAGTGGTGGGTTCACAGAACCGGTATGCAGTGGCAGGTTCACTGAACAGGTATGCAGTGGTGGGTTCACTGAACAGGTATGCAGTGATGGGTTCACTGAACAGGTATGCAGTGGTGGGTTCACTGAACAGGTATGCAGTGGTGGGTTCACAGAACAGGTATGCAGTGGCAGGTTCACTGAACAGGTATGCAGTGGTGGGTTCACTGAACAGGTATGCAGTGGTGGGTTCACTGAACAGGTATGCAGTGGTGGGTTCACAGTACAGGTATACAGTGGTGGGTTCACAAACAGGTATGCAGTGGCAGGTTCACTGAACAGGTATGCAGGTATCTAGTGGGCTCACTGAACAGAACAGGTATGGTGGGCTCACTGAACAGAACAGGTATGCAGCCAGGAACAAGCTAAGCCTAACTAATCTTTCCCTATGAGAGACAGTCTGCAGCAGCTCGCCCTACTCTCACTAACGCAGGCACACGAGTGAGCGTAATGGCCGCCGCTGCCTGCCTTTTATTAGGGGGGGAGTGGCTCCAGGGGCTAGTGTAGCCTAATTGGCTACACTGGGCCTGCTGACTGTGATGTAGAGGGTCAAAATTGACCCTCATAGTGCATTATGGGGCGAACCGAACTTCCGCAAAACTTCGCCTGCGGGACGCGAACGCGAACCACTGAAGTTCGCATGGAACCGTTCGCAGGCGAACCGTTCGGCCCAACTCTACTGAAGACGAGCTCCCCCTGCTTCTTTCAGGAACTCGTCTCCTCCTACTCCTCTCTGACTCCCCCTCTGAACTTGGTCATCCTGTCTATTAGGATCCCACGTGGCATCCGTTTCATAATAATCATCATAATCATCCTCCCCAGCTTCGCTTGCCTCAGACACCTCATAAACTGCACCAACAGCAGGTACTTCATCATCCTCCTCTTCACACGTTACATCCATAGTGTTGCCTAACTCAGACATATGAGGTGGTGTAAGTTGCTTAGCGCCTTCATCTTGTTGTAACAATAATGTCTGTGAATCAGTTAATTCGCCACCAAATAACTCCTGTGAAGTGTCAAATGCAGCAGATGTGGTGCTTGTAGTAGCACTGGTGGCTGCCTGAGATGAGGTGTTCTGTGTTAAATAGTCAACCACGTGCTGACAATGTTGGGAGTAATGGGATGTACCTTCTTCTGAGCACTACACTTTCGGCCTGAGCCGCACAAAATCACGTCAGCACGACCTCGAACAGACCTGCCGGGTGGCCTGCCTCTAGGTCTGCCTCTGGCTCTGCCTGTTGTTTTGTTCATATAGGGGGGGGGGGGGTGTAGTGAAAGGTATGCACTGACTTGACTAATACAATGTGCAGTCACACAGGTGCAGTGAAAGGTATGCAGTGACTGGTATTAGTTTTCGGTAGCATAGCATCTCATCTGTCCCAAAAGACGTTCTCCTCTGTCAATCCGTGGCTCTGTGCATTTCCATCTTTATCCACCGCTGGCTGCATCTTATCTGTGACCTGTGACATGATATTGCATAATAACATGTGTCGGGTCACAGAGGAGACGTGCCCCTGTAAGGATGAAGTCGGGGAATGCACAGAACCATGGACTAACAGAAACTACTCTGCCAAAAACTCTGTAGGGGCCCCAGGGGAAGTCAGTTAAGTTAGGTGGTGGTTGGAAAGGGGGGGGGGTAGTGGGGGACAGCAGCCAGCTGTAGGGGGGGAAGATTTATTTTGCCTGGGGGCTACATTGTTACTAGATCCGCCCCTGATGATGCAAGCCAAGCGCAGTTGCCTCTGCCACAGTTTGATGTCAACTATTTCAGCTGACCAAAAAAACAAAGCATAAAAAGAACAGGATTTTTAGCTGCAAATGCCTCATTTAGCATATAGGTAGCATTTGGGTACTGGTTTATCAAGCAACTGGGTGACATGTATGGTTTGCACCTGGAGATCTCAAAAAAACAAACAAAAACAAACAAAAACAAAACAAAACATGAATCTATAAAGCAGTCAACAATTTTCAAGTTTTAGCCTTTAGAGAGGAAATGGAAACAGATATGTGCTATAAATGTAAGTTGTAGAGAAGGTACAGGCATGATATCCCACACTTAAATATTTATTCAAAATATTTGGCTTTCTGTAAGATTGCACTGAAAAAATAGGAAACTTGGCAATTCTTGCGGTATATAAGCTGTACATTCCTGATGCAGATTGGCTGGCATGTGGATATAATAATATTAACCTCCGTAGTAAGTCGCAAGTTGTGGCAGTGTTCCATTCAGTTCAAAAAGTATACTGAAAACACCATTAAACTAGTCAAGCTGATTTGCCATGATTAGAAAAATTGGGCGATAGAAAAACATTGTAAATGTAATACCAATCCTGTTGAAAAGAAGAGTGCTTGTCACCTCACACATAGTATGTAGGCACACACTAGCAGCTTTCTCTTCACCCTGTCGAAATGTCTTTGCATGACTTGCTAAGTGTTGTTAACTGACATCCTGGGCAAAATAGCAGGCTAAGCTGTTATTTCATGTTGTTGTTCTAACTTTTTAGATTAAGTTTCCTGAAAATAAAGGGAACATTTTGTCATGAAATACAGAAAAGCTTTGATGAAAGAAAAGTTTATAGTATTAATTATTCTACCTCATAGCAATGCAAATTATGTGGAATGTAAACGTTCTATTAAATGACACTTGATAATGATTGATAAAGTAGCTGAAACTTGTTACCAAGCACACTGGCTCAACTTGTGTATCAACAGATGAATTGTCTCTGGCTAGGAAAAATTAAAGAGAAACCAAAACCAAGAATTGAACTTCATCCCAATCAGTAGCTGATACCCCCTTTCCCATGAGAAATCGTTTCCTTTTCACAAACGGATCATCAGGGGGCTCTCTATGGCTGATATTGTAGTGAAACCCCTCCCACAGTGTGGGAGACTTGTTGCATTGTGGGAAATAATTGTTTACAGCTGTTTCCAACTGCCAAAAAAGCAAGCAGCAACTCATTCCACTGACATCACCTGCCAGCAGTAAAAATGTCACCATGTGATAAATGTCAGAATGTAAATAAGGTAGAGGAAAGATTTTACAATGGGCAAACACTGACTAAATCATTTATATATAATTATTGTAAAAATGAAGTACTTTCTTATTACATTATTTTCACTAGAGTTCCTCTTTAATGCTGGGTACACATGATGCAATTTCCCATCAGATCAATGGGTAATTTGACAAAAACGATACATTTTCTGAAACTCCACAAAATCGATACTGTTATCATTCGAGATTCTGTCAGAAATAATTGGTTCTATCCAGTCAATCGAATGGAAAGTTGTAACTAATTTTTAGATGTTCGCCTACCATTAAAGTCAAAGGGCTCACTGCAAATGTTCATTTTGCAAATGATGGTAAAATCTGCAAATGTGTTTGCAAACATTTGTTCATGATTCGGACATGCTTGTAGGAGGAAGAGAAAAAAGGCTATTGCCAGCTCTGTCCTCTGCTCCAAATTACTGCTGGCTAGAGCAGCTATCATTATATTTATTTGTATAATGCAAACATCTTCCAGGGCACTGTATAGAGCACAAAACAGACAATACTAGGGTCCATAGATAGATAAATAGTTCACACATAGCACTGTTAGAACTGCCAACAATGGTAGTACAAAATCTACAAATTAGGTAGGATACCTTATATACAAATGAGTGGTATGAAAACATCCAAAAATATAGATCCATGGTTATTTGATAGAATATATACAGCAAAAATGGGAAAGATGTGGGAGAGACCTTGCCATTGATCTGGTGCTCCAATAGTGTCCAGCTTATTCAACGCAGTTCAGCCACACTGGTCAATCTATCTGGGTTTCAGAATAGCCCCCAATTTGGACCTCCTTGAAATGAATGGAAAAGGAAAGTGGGTAGGTGATTTGCCTTGATAAGAATGATTTCAGCAGGCACCCTTGCTTGGTTGGCTGACACTCCTACTGCCATCAACACTATTGCTTTTGTGGCCTTTTTATGTAGGGGTTGTGCTTCTGACGAAAAGAAAGACTGCTTTGCTCTTTAATTGTCAGCTAAGCTGTGGCCACAAAAAAGTTTTGTTTTTTTTTTACTTCTAAAGGCTCACTTTAGGTTTAGGGTTATACGGAGTCTGCCACCTTTAATATGGGTCATGTTTTTATGTGGGCAACCAGGCCCATTTGTCAAAAAGGAGGATTTCTGCTATGCTTTCCTAGACAGGGTCATCCTGTATGGGGAATAACATGGGTTTAAAAGCTTTGATGTGGTAGGGATCTCATGCTGTTTTAGTGGAATATGATTTAAATGAGACTTTCAGCATAATAGTCACGGAAGTAGCATTTTTAAGGCCCTATGCACACTGCAAATCCGATTTGCGATTTCGATTTTCCCTGGATGCTATCAAAACAAAAAGAAACCTCAGAAAACATGCAGCATGCAGTACAAATTAAAAATCAAAATAGGAATCACATGTAAGATCGCGTCAAAAATGATAATGCATCACAATATATTTATCTAATAATCAAACCACAATTAAAAATGTTCAAACAATGCATTTTAACTGTACTGTATTCACGGTGTAGTATTTGGTTATAAATAGCCATCACTGCCTATTTCACGGCAAAGGAATGCCAGTCACTTGGGGAATGATGCACCTAGGCAACAGCTTGCTCATATAAATTGCTGGATAACTCCTGGATGGGATGGGCTGCCTTTGTTTTAAAAATGGAAACAAGTCTGACATCAGTTCTAACTCTGTTCTGGTATATCCTTGTTTGGGATACTAAGGATATTCACTTGTGATGTCATGCAGCATGTTATACTCATTGATAAATTAATTAATCAATCAAAAATAAATATAAAAAAAGTAGTTAGGTTAATCCTCTATCTATTTAGAAATTACTAATAAGAGGGATAATGTACTGTATATGGGGCAGGATTTCTGGAAAGGGTACAAAGGCCCAGGCCTTGGACTACTGCTGCTCATGGTGGCAGCCTGACATGGAAGATAGGTTGCTGCATATAGAAGGGGAGGCTGCAAATGGAATAAGGAATAAAAAATCCTAAATTAAGCGCTTCCCAAGACCTCACTTCTCAGATACTCAAAGCGAGATATGGCTTGCTGCATGTAGATAATGTCACATCAAACATCCATAAAAATTAAATCCTTAAAAAAAAAACATGCGCTTCCAATCCCACCATAAATACAGTTCTATATTGCACACAGTCCAAGTATATGCCTTCTATGAGTCACCATATTCCAGAACCATATACGAGTCACTGTCCAACTGCTGTAAGGATGGCTTCCATCAATCAGTGCCTCACGGTATAGATAGGATAAAAACAAAAACATCATAGCATAGTCTGCATTAACAACTCTGTATCAGTATTTAGATCCCCATTCACTAAGCAGAAAAGTCCATGTGTTATTTAAACGGAGAGTCACCCGGGGCACGCTTGGTGTGAACCCACTACCTCTTGGTAGTTCGCTCACCTGGCATGGTAGCTGCCCAGACCCACAGACAGCACCACAAATTTCCAAACAAATCCTCCTGGCAATCCAACAATGCAGCTCCCTCCTGAGATGCCTTCTCCTATGCACTCCTCATGCAATCAAGAACAAATACATCTCATTGCGCAGGCTGTATGATTCCTAGGTATCTCCTTCACCAACACCAGGGAAAAATTATATTGCAACGTGAGCTACACTACGAGCCACCACACCTAACTGGGTGTCCCTGTCAGGCTTTCACTCACGACCTAACCTGGGGGTCCCTGTCACTCACTACCTCACCTGGGGTCCCTGTCACTCACTACCTAACCTGGAGTTCGCTGTCACTCACTACCTAACCTGGGGGTCCCTGTCACTCACTACCTAACCTGGGGGGCGCCTGTCACTCATTACCTAACCTTTGGGGTGCCTGTCACTCACTACCTAACCTGAGGGGCGCCTGTCACTCACTACCTAACCTGGGGGCACCTGTCACTCACTACCTAACCTGGGTGGTGTCTGTCACTCACTACCTAACCTGGGGGTCCCTTTC
This sequence comes from Hyperolius riggenbachi, assembly GCF_040937935.1. NCBI lineage: Eukaryota > Metazoa > Chordata > Amphibia > Anura > Hyperoliidae > Hyperolius > Hyperolius riggenbachi. The sequence goes on from NC_090649.1 coordinate 302,185,574, forward strand.
ACTCACTACCTAACCTGGGGGGTCCCTGCCACTCACTACCTAACCTGGGGGGGCTCCTGTCACTCACTACCTAACCTGGGTGGCTCCTGTCACTCACTACCTAACCTGGGGGTTCCTCTCACTCACTACCTAACCTGGGGGTCCCTGTCACTCACTCACTACCTAACCTGGGGGTCCTTGTCACTCACTACTTAACCTGGGGGGCGCCTGTTACTCACTACCTAACCTTTGGGGTGCCTGTCACTCACTAACTAACCTGGGGGCGCCTGTCACTCACTACCTAACTGGGGGGCGCCTGCCACTACCTAACCTTGGGATCCCTGTCACTCACTACCTAACCTGGGGGTCCCTGTCACTCACTACCTAACTGGGGGTCCCTGTCAGGCTTTCACTCACGACCTAACCTGGGGGTCCCTGTCACTCACTATCTAACCTGGGGTCCCTGTCACTCACTACCTAACCTGGAGTTCGCTGTCACTCACTACCTAACCTGGGGGTCCCTGTTACTCACTACCTAACCTGGGGGGCGCCTGTCACTCACTACCTAACCTTTGGGGTGCCTGTAACTCACTACCTAACCTGGGGGGCGCCTGTCACTCACTACCTAACCTGAGGGGCGCCTGTCACTCGCTACCTAACCTGGGGGCACCTGTCACTCACTACCTAACCTGGAGGTCCCTGTCACTCACTACCTAACTGGGGGTCCCTGCCACTCACTACCTAAATGGGGGTTCCTGTCAGGCTGTCACTCACTATCTAACCTGGGGGTCCCTGTCACTCACTACCTAACCTGGGGGTCCCTGTCACTCACTACCTAACCTGGGGGTCCCTGTCACTCACTACCTAACCTGGGGGTCCCTGTCACTCACTACCTAACCTGGGGGGTGCCTGTCACTCACTACCTAACCTGGAGGGTGCCTGTCACTCACTACCTAAGTTGGGGGTCCCTGTCACTCACTGCCTAACCTGGGGGGGGCCTGTCTCTCACTACCTAACCTGGGGGGCGCCTATCACTCACTACCTAACCTAGGGGGTGCCTGCCAATCACTACCTAACCTGGGGGTCCCTGTCACTCACTACCTAATCTGGGAGGTCCCTGTCACTCACTACCTAACCTGGGGGTCCCTGTCACTCACTACCTAATCTGGGAGGTCCCTGCCACTCATTACCTAACCTGGGGGGCACCTGTCACTCACTACCTAACCTGGGGGTCCCTGCCACTCACTACCTAACCTGGGGGGGGGTGCCTATCACTCACTACCTAACCTGGGGGTCACTGTCACTCACTACCTAACCTGGAGGTCAATGTCACTCACTACCTAACTGGGGGACGCCTTTCACTCACTACCTAGCCTGGGTGTCCCTTTCACTCACTACCTAACCTGGGGAGTCCCTGTCACTCACTACCTCACCTGGGGGGGGGGGGCTCCTGTGACTCACTACCTAACGGGGGGGCTCCGGTCACTCACTACCTAACCTGGGTGGCTCCTGTCACTCACTACATAACCTGGGGGTTCCTGTCACTCACTACCTAACCTGGGGGTCCCTGTCACTCACTACCTAACCTGGGGGTCCCTGTCACTCACTACCAAACCTGGGGGTCCCTGTCACTCACTACCTAACCTGGGGGGCGCCTGTCACTCAATACCTAACCTTTGGGTGCCTGTCACTCACTACCTAACCTGGGGGGTGCCTGTCACTCACTACCTAATTGGGGGGCGCCTGTCACTCACTACCTAACCTGGGGATCCCTGTCACTCACTACCTAACCTGGGGATCCCTGTCACTCACTACCTAACCTGGGGGTCCCTGTCAGGCTTTCACTCACTACCTAACCTGGGGGTTCCTGTCACTCACTACCTAACCTGGGGTCCCTGTCACTCACGACCTAACCTGGGGTTCGCTGTCACTCACTACCTAACCTGGGGGTCCCTGTCACTCACTACCTAACCTGGGGGGCGCCTGTCACTCACTACCTAACCTTTGGGGTGCCTGTCACTCACTACCTAACCTGGGTGTCCCTGTCACTCACTACCTAACCTGGGGGTCCCTGTCACTCACTACCTAACCTGGGGGGCGCCTGTCACTCACTACCAAACCTGGGGGTCCCTGTCATTAACTACCTAACCTGGGGGAGCCTGTCACTCAATACCTAACCTTTGGGTGCCTGTCACTCACTACCTAACCTGGGGGGTGCCTGTCACTCACTACCTAACCTGAGGGGTGCCTGTCACTCACTATCTAACCTGGGGGCACCTGTCACTTACTACCTAACCTGGGGGTCCCTGTCACTCACTACCTAACTGGGGGTCCCTGTCACTCACTACCTAACTGGGGGTTCCTGTCAGGCTGTCACTCACTACCTAACCTGGGGGTCCCTGTCACTCACTACCTAACCTGGGGGTCCCTGTCACTCACTACCTAACCTTTGGGGTGTCTGTCACTCACTACCTAACCTGGGGGGCGCCTGTCACTCACTACCTAACCTGGGGGGTGCCTGTCACTCACTACCTAATCTGGGGGTCCCTGTCACTCACTATCTAACCTGGGGGGCGACTGTCACTCACTACCCAACCAGAGGGACACCTGCCACTCACTACCTAACCTGGGGGTCCCTGTCACTCACTACCTAACCTGGGGCGCCTTTCACTCACTACCTAACCTGGGGGTCCCTGTCACTTACTATCTAACCTGGGGGGTCCCTGCCACTCACTACCTAACCTGGGGGTCCCTGTCACTCACTACCTAACCTGGGGGCGCCTTTGACTCACTACCTAACCTGGGGGTCCCTGTCACTCACTATCTAACCTGGGGGGTCCCTGCCACTCACTACCTAACCTGGGGGGCACCTGTCACTCACTACCTAACCTGGGGGTCCCTGGCACTCACTACCTAACCTGGGGGGCGCCTGTCACTCACTACCTAACCTGGGGGTCCCTGCCACTCACTACCTAACCTGGGGGTCACCTGTCACTCACTACTTAACCTGGGGGTCCCTGCCACTCACTACCAAACCTGGGGGCGCCTATTACTCACTACCTAACCTGGGGGTCACTGTCACTCACTACCTAACCTGGGGGTCCCTGTCACTCACTACCTAACCTGGGGGACTCCTGGCGCTATCTTAACATGCGCCACACAACGTAACCCTCATATTTTTCTGCTCACTAGCTGCAGTGTGCTGAATTCTGCTGCCTACAGTATGTACAGTATAAACTGTTCTCTAGTGCCTGCACTGTGTGCTGATCTACCTCCAGTGTGTACAGTACAGTGGCTTGCAAAAGTATTCGGCCCCCTTGAAGTTTCCCACATTTTGTCACATTACTGCCACAAACATGAATCAATTTGATTGGAATTTCATGTGAAAGACCAATACAAAGTGGTGGACACATGAGAATTGGAACTAAAACCATACATGATTCCAAACATTTTTTACAAATAAATAATTGCAAAGTGGGGTGTGCATAATAATTCAGCCCCCTTTTGGTCTGGGTGCAGTCAGTTTCCCATAGACATTGCCTAATGAGTGCTAATGACTAAATAAAGTGCACCTGTGTGTAATCTAATGTCGGCACAAATATGGCTGCTCTGTGACGGCCTCAGAGGTTGTCTAAGAGACTATTGGGAGCAACAACACCATGAAGTCCAAAGAACACACCAGACAGGTCAGGGATACAGTTATTGGAAAATTTAAAGCAGGCTTAGGCTACAAAAAGATTTCCAAAGCCTTGAACATCCTACGGAGCACTGTTCAAGCGATCATTCAGAAATGGAAGGAGTATGGCACAACTATAAACCTACCAAGACAAGGCCGTCCACCTAAATTCACAGGCCGAACAAGGTGAGCGCTGATCAGAAATGCAGTCAAGAGGCCCATGGTGACTCTGGATGAGCTGCAGAGATCTACAGTTCAGGTGGGGGAATCTGTCCATAGGACAACTATTAGTCGTGCACTGCACAAAGTTAGCCTTTGTGGAAGAGTGGCAAGAAGAAAGCCATTGTCCACAGAAAAGCATAAGAAGTCCCATTTGCAGTTTGCCACAAGCCATGTGGGGGGCACAGCAAACATGTGTAAGAAGGTGCTCTGGTCAGATGAGACCAAAATGGAACTTTTTGGTCAAAATGCAAAACGCTATGTGTGGTGGAAAACTAACACTGCACACCACTATAAACTCAACCATCCCCACTGTCAAATATGGTGGTGGCAGCATCATGCTCTGGGGGTGCTGCTCTTCAGCAGGGACAGGGAAGCTGGTCAGAGTTGATGGGAAGATGGATAGAGCCAAATGCAGGGCAATATTGGAAGAAAACCTCTTGGAGTCTGCAAAAGACTTGAGACTGGGGCGGAGGTTCACCTTCCAGCAGGACAACGACCCTAAACATAAAGCAGGGGCAACAATGGAATGGTTTAAAACAAAACATATCCGTGTGTTAGAATGGCCCAGTCAAAGTCCAAATCTAAATCCAATCGAGAATCTGTGGCAAGATCTGAAAACTGCTGTTCACAAACGCTGTCCATCTAATCTGACTGAGCTGGAGCTGTTTTGCAAAGAAGAATGGGCAAGGATTTCAGTCTCTAGATGTGCAAAGCTGGTAGAGACATACCCTAAAAGACTGGAAGCTGTAATTGCAGCAAAAGGTGGTTCTACAAAGTATTGACTCCGGGGACTGAATAATTACGCACACCCCACTTTGCAGTTATTTATTTGTAAAAATTGTTTGGAATCATGTATGATTTTCGTTCCACTTCTCACGTGTACACTACTTTGTATTGGTCTTTCACGTGGAATTCCAATAAAATTGATTCATGTTTGTAGCAGTAATATGACAAAATGTGGAAAACTTCAAGGGGGCCGAATACTTTTGCAAGCCACTGTATAAGGTGTTGCTCTGTGCCTTTACTGATTGTAAACCAGCTGTATTGTATGCTGATCCCTGCTACTTTCAGTATGTACAGTATTAGCTGTAAAGCCTGGTACACACATACAATTATGATTAGCCAATTTTAGCTCTGTTCATCAAATTCATTGTCCGTTGGCCCACTTACTGCATGGGGGTGGTAAAATTGGTCAGTGATTGACCAATCAAAATTGTATGTGCGTATACATCTTTGATCTATGCCTGTACTGATTGTAAATTATCTAAATAAAGGACAGGGGGTTCCATCCAATATTTTGATGGGCAGGCTAGTTATCTGTAGCTAAGTTCATGTACGTTTGGCCCCACCCATGGCCACGCTCACTCGCCACATGGCCACGCCCATTTTTGCCCCACCTAGTGCCCACAGGTGCCCCCCCAATCTCCAAGGACCCTAGGAATGCCATGCAACTATTGAGGCGAAGCCACAAGAAAGTTGGCCTAAAGGTGAAAAAATCATAATTCCAGCCCTGAGCCTGTATAGAAATCATGGGATTTAGATCTATATTTCAAACAATGTTTTTCTGGTTAAACTTTGTTATGATGTTAAATGCTGCTACAGGAGTTGAAAGAATCTTGACATTTTTAAACCCATCTTGGTTTTCACAATGCAGTAAGAGTAGGTGCAGACTTAGGGCTCATTAACAGGCATGCTGTGCAGCATTTAGCGTTGATGAGGACTGTATTATTAGTAGTAGCTTTTAACAGATACAATGCTAAAGAGTGTGCAGCAGGTAGGGAACTTGTACAAATAAGCCCATCACACAGGGAAATGTCTGCAGTATACAAATAATACAAAGTCCAGAGAGTTTGAGCAGAGAACATTAAAATGTCTTTAAAGCGGATCCGAGATGAAAAACTAACTATAACAAGTAACTTGTCTATATATCTTATCTAAAGTTTAGATAGTTTACACAGCAAATCCAGCTGCAGACAGCTTTAATAGAATAAGAATATTTCTTCCTGTGATACAATGACAGCCGCCATATTGTTTGTAAACATTACACAGAGGCAGGCTTATCTGTATCTTGAGCAAAGAAAACTAATCCACCCTCATCCTCCCTCCTCCCCTCTGCCTCTGAAATCAATGGCTAGTAATACCTCCCCATCCTCCTGCCCAGACAGAGCTACCATGAGCCCTTGCTACTGTCTGAAAGTGCCTTGGCTCTCTGAAAACCCATGGGAGTGGCTTATTTAGTTTATAGGGAATTAGAGCATTAAAACAAAAACAAAAAAGTATTTGGCTTGAGGAATGACCTATAAACAATAGGAAAGGAACACAATTATGCAATGAGTAAAAGTTTATCTCGGATCCACTTTAACTGGTTTGTGCACTGTGCAGTAGTCATAGAGGCAGTGTAACTGATACTAGGTTTATTTAAAGGATTAACCAACTTTCTACATAAAGTGTCTTCTCTCTGTTCTACCTGTGTCCCTTGCCAGACAGAACAGGAACTAATGACCTACAACAGTCTAGATAATCTTATGCAGTAATGCAGTGATGTCTACAGTCCAGATGTATGAACAACACATTTGCATTTTCAAAATTAGCTGCCTGCACAGAAAAACTTTTAACTGGTGATGGTAAGCTTTTAAGTAGACATGATGCTTCAGTAGACTGGAGTATGGAGTAATTAGTAGTAGTTTCAGCCTATCATCTGCTGCACAAAAGATCTTTCAGTCATTTAAAGAAAATTATTATTATTGTCAAAAAATCCAATTCACCTGGGCTGATTTTTTTTAAAGCTACATTATTGTTGTGTAGCTATGGCAATAGCATTGGCAGAGACTGAAGAAACTCCATTCACCCCTGCTTTGACATATCTTTAGTTGAAGTGTGTTATTTTTTTCTTTCTTGCTTCCTGCTGTGACCACTTCCATAGGTTGTGTGTATGATAAAGCATCCAAATATATATAAATAGTTTACAGACTTCCTACTCTCTCAAAAATTCAAAGAAAAAGCTTATCTTAAAGAAACAGTGATAAATGGCCTGTATGTCATTATGAGTGCAATGACAGCTGTGAGCGTGCAACATTTCAGCATGGTAACTGAAGTAATAATTAATCACTCAATCTTAGTTTTTAGGGCATCTTTCTGCCTGAAGTAAGATCAGATCTCATCACCCTGGAGTGATCTACATTGAGTGCCCAATCAGTGACCTGCTAAAGTGATTTTATGGATCTTCAACTAGTTGACTATGATTTACCCAAACTTCAAAACTGGTAAAAACGGTCCTTCAGTCATGGGGTATTTATGTAATAACAAAACAACAACAACAACAACAACAAAAACCATCCAGCCATTATTATGTTATTCACTATGATGTAAATACCATGTGATATAAAGGAGACTTCCAAACAAGGAAGACAGGAAGTAAGAACTAAAAAAAATGGATGCTCATGTTTCAAAACATCTTGAGCTTTTGTTTTGAAAGAGTGCACATAGCATAGGGTTCTAGTTAAATATTTGAAAAAATGTGTATCCTTTTAAAAATGGAAAAGATAAAATTAGCTCTGCTAGCTTCTTTGTCTAGTTTGACTTATCATTACAACATATCACCCAGAGGGGGAATGTAATTTTGCCTTCTTAATATGGAAGGTATTTGTGATAATTTAGTGTTACACTGTTAAGTGAGCATTTGAGCAAGTTTGGTTTCCCAGAATGCATCAATCCTGAATATGTAAATCATAACTTTTTAGCCTCAAAAGCACGGCAAACATCCAGAACTGCTGGTATATACTGAGCCTATAACTTATACATTTCACATAGTCACATCAATCCAACAAGCATACAGTTTCACTGCTTCAGAGTTTCTGGTCCTCATCAGTGCATGACATGGATTGATACAGCTCTATGCGAACTACTACCTGAATACCATCTCATGCTAGCCACACACATGGCATAGCATATCAATACTCAGACAAAAGTCCAACTGTGTAATATAAAGGTAAAAGTGTACATATATATATATATATATATATATATATATATATATATATATATATATATATATATATAGCATAGCATATCAAATCAATACTCAGACAAAAGTCCAACTGTGTAATATAAAGGTATAAGTGTATATATATATATATATATATATATATATATATATATATATATATATATATATATATATATATATACACACACTTTTACCTTTATATATACATATACATACATGTATATATGCACATATATATGTATACATATATGTATATATATATATATATATACATATATATTGTCAGGTGTGTAGCGGCCACGTACCTGAGTCTACGGATACCGGTGTGTGGAGTGCAGCGACCCTTGCGACTCACCGCCAATTGCCCCTGAGGTTGGGACAGGCAGCGCAGGGCAGTGAGCAGCAGGAGAGCTGTCGGACTTCTGTTCGAGTGTAGTCTTCCAGTTATAGATGAAAGCGTCTCCTGATGATGGAGCCCCGAGAAAGCTTGTGTAGTACTGAGGATGACTTGGGTTTCCGGGGAACCAGAAACAGGCCAGTGCACTCTTCTTCTGGCAGAACAAGGACTGACAGCAAATCGGGTTCTCAGGACGGTTACTGTCGGCAACCAGGTGAGTAATTGGGTAGAGCAGAAGTCAGCAGCAGATCGGGTTCTCAGACAAGCCAATATCGGTAACCAAGCGGGTAGTCGGACAGAGCAGGATTCGGCAGCAGATCGGGTTCTCAGACAAGCCAATATCGGTAACCAAGCGGATAATCGGACAGAGCAGGATTCGGCAACAGGTCGGGTTATCATACAAGCCAGGGTCAGCATTCAGGTACAGGAACAGGAACAGAGCACAGAGTCACAGAGACAGACACTACCTGCAATACTACAGCAACTTGTTAGTGCTGCTTCCTGGTTTAAATAGGCCTCTAGGCGCCAAAATGGGTACGCATGCGCATACGTGATTACGCGTCACGCCAGCGCACGCGCACAGAGAATCCGCGCCCCACGCGGACCTCCATACGCATGCGCCAATGCACGCGACGTGCTACGCGTCACGCCAGCGCACGCGCACAGAGAATCCCCGTCCAACGTGGACCTCCATACGCATGCGCCAGCGCACGCGACGTGCATCAACACACCCCCCGGAAGAAGGGCATGTCGACACACACACACACGCATGCGCTGGACCCCCGTGTGTACCTGCTGCCGGACCAGGTTAGTGACTGTGACATATATATATATACAGTATATATATATATATACACACACACACACACATATATATATATATATATATATATATATATATATATATATATATATATATATATATATATATATATATATATATATATATATATATATATATATATATATACTGTTCATTCTTCAAATAATTTAGTACAAACCCAAACTGAAAATAAAACTTAGTAAATAATTGATTGCATAATACTGATGGCCAAGTCCTATTTTTATTTTCAGTGTCAGACCTGATTTTGTAAGACTGAATTCTAAACAACAGTCTGATGTAAAATCTGCTTCATTCTAATGACCCTTTGAACTTCTCACCCAGGGCCGGATTTACCATAAGGCACTGTAGGCACGTGTCTACAGGCACCTGATGATGTAAAAGCGGCTCACTTCCCTCCCTAAGCACCTCTCTTCCTCCTACCCTATGCAGAGTCCTGATGAGAGTGTAAATGAGAGGTTACTCACCCTGTTCTCGGCATTCCACTGATGAGATCTCCCTTCAGTCAGGGTCACTTCTAGCTACCTAATACTTGGGGGCACCTCTAGCTACTTAATATTGAGGATACCTCTGGTTAACTAATACTAAGGGGCACCTGTAGCTGTCTATGATGGGCAAGGCAAGTAAGGGAGAAGTGCTAGCTGGGACAGCCATCACATTTGCTGTGCAGTTTGATGGGGGTTTGAAGGTACGTGTAGGGCAAAGTCCTGGGTGCCAGGAAATCTGTGCCTATAGGCTCCTTTGAGGTAAATCTGGGCCTGTTCTCAGCACTAAAACCTTATAGTTGTGGTTTCCTGAGCCAGATAAAACTATCTTGCCTTCTATTTACTTTTCCGGACATGGGGTTAAGGCCTAGTTCACACAGACATTTTTATGGTGGGAAATGACACCCGCAACGTTCATTTTTTAAGTCCTTTTTAAGTCAATGGACAGCTGTCAGCATTATCATTTACCATTGTTCATGCAAACGTCACACTCAATTGTACCGCTTAGGCCCCATTCACACTAGAGCGCTTTTCAGGCGATTTCAGCATTGCTGGAAATTGCTAGCATTTTGAAAAGTGCTTGTGCAATGTTAGTCTATGTGGCCGTGCTCATCTTAAGTGTTTTGCGATTTGCAGTGATTAGCTGAAACGCAAACACGTAGCCTGCAGCATTTTTTCTCTCGATTCTGGAGCGATCGCAATAGCATATATAGAACCGCTAATCGCGATCGCTCCCAAAATGCTGCAGTGTCCAGTGATTTTTCTGCGTTAATCGCGGAAAAAGTCACTCCTGCAAAACGCTAGCGGTAATCACCAGTGTTTTGCAGTTTTAGGTGTGAATGGAGCCTAACTCTCATCTCATTTTTTCCCTGGACGATACACGTAGCTGCTGGAAGTTGCCAAATGTTTCCTGCTTGCTTGCAGAAAAGCATTTGAAGTGATACGCCAGGGGGCTGGTTCAGAGGTCTGTCTGAACCAGCCCTTAATGTTATTTTCTGTTTGATATTCATATTTGCATATATAACTGTACTTTTTTTTTAACAATTGCTTTGCAGAAAAACAGAAAGGGAGTTCAGATAATATCTTAGTAGGACTAGTACAATGTGTACTTGTGTTTTCTTCATCATGTCACATGTAAGTTTAGACAACCTTTAAAAGAAAAATTGATATAGGACTTTATATCATACAGATTTAGTAACTGAACTTCCAGCATGTGACTAAACTGCTGTTGTAGCCTTCAAATAGTGTCTAAAATGTCAAAATGGATCCAGGTAGTAAGACAGGTTCTCTTAGCTGTCAGCATAGGATCATTTCAGTTCATATGGCTGAAACAGAGACAGAATTGTCTTTAGTTAGACTTTGCATCAGGAATCCTATACCACAGCCTGATTTACAATCTTGACATTCTCACTGAACATATTTCCTAAAGGCTTGTCTATAATTCTAAGTCTCCTCTGTAATTTCAGTAATATGGAATAATATAAACATTTGCACAACTAGGAAGTTAGGTCTTTACAAACCCCAAGCACCGTTCCCACCTCCAAAGCATTGTATGTTTACCCTGAAGTTCAGTCCTTACAACATACAGTATAAACAATGTGAGCACAGTATGCCTGTTATTACTTTATAATGAACATTAACCAGATGTAGCACTATTCCGATATGATGTAATGGGACTGAATACTGAATACTTTGTATTCAGTTGTAAATGGAATTATCTAGTTTTTGACAACACTCCTGCACTCTATCTGCAAAACACTTTCACAGGAAGTCCCACTTTGGCAAGCTTCCTTAATTAAAAATTCAACTGCAGTCTTTACAAATCTGTGGTCTTTGTTCTTATAATGGACCTTTTCCCACTTGTACTACAGTTGTGTGGATAAATGTGTCTCTTCCAGATTTTCCCTGCTGCCGCAAATTTTCACACTGAACTAATTCTAAATTTTAATAGATGTAATATAATACAAAGGGAACGTGTCACCTGATTAAATGTAAAAGTACACATATTAAAATGGTAAATTGTATACTCAACTACAAATTATTTTCCGTTCCTGATCCCTCCAAGGCAGCATACTTATGGTAACTCTACCCCATAGAAGTCATTAGATAAATTTGGGTGAGAAGGAGGCTACCAGAGACCGAGATCTGCCAAGCAGATTGCAGCCTTGTGAAAAGATAGGGTTCATGCATGTGATTCTGGTCAGGTCTTGCACACCGGATTTTGCCTGAGCAGAGCACACCACTGCACATGTTATGCACTACTTTGGTCCCATGTGCATGTGAAAAAGACTTTACCAAATGGAAGGAGTGAGCAGCAACCAAATAACCAGGGTAATTAGGAGTGTGCAATTGGATTTACCCGTGTATCAACGGGACTTGGTAAATATACTGTAGCTCCAGTCATCATCCAGCACAACTCCACTAAAATACACTTTATTGGTAAATGGATTCAGATATAAGCAACAGCATTGATACAGCTGTGCAGTGGAGACAGTCATATATTTCTAGCCTCAGCCCCTTTTTACGCCACATAGCTCAATGTCTTAATGACACGCACAAGCTGATATAGTACACATGGTGGATGAGATGCAACTAATCACAGCACACTAGGAAAATGACCTGATGGGGGGCAGGAAAGGCCATGCAATAGCAAATTCTCCCACTCTGTCCCATAGGTAGTTTTACATTTATTAAAACAAACACACCCCTTGCACAGAAACAGTATGAGCAACTGACCAGGTACAAGCGCAATGATCTAGCTCACCTAAGTTCTTATGTAAGTTAGATAACTGGGCTTGAAACTTGGCAGTTACTCCTATTGTTTCTGTGTAAGTGGCATGTTTGTTTTAGTAAATTGGAAACTACCTATGGGAAACAGCGGGATGTTTTGCTGTGTGGTGCCTCTTTTAAGACCTAACCTGCAGTGCTCAAGAGAAGGTGGAGGTAAGTGTCGTGAATGAGGGGAGCATATGTTGCTATCTTGTCACTCACTTAATAAGGAGTTGATCAAATAACCACTACTCAGCTGAACATGACATGGCTGTTAGAATATGTTTTCCAAATGCTGGTTTTGTGGTTCTCCTCTGGAAACCACGTCTTGATCCACTATTTATTTTCTAATCTGTCTTGCTAGAAAAATTTTGTTAACTTCCTTGCAGTCTTAAATTAGAATCTTTACAAGCCCTACAGCTCAGCTTCTGTACTGGCAACGTGAGAAATGCAGCCAAACTAAAAAAAACAAAAAACTTATTTCACACATCTGAATTTACTTCATCATGTGTGAGTAAATGGATAATCTTACAGTGTATAATTTTTCAGAATCAGAATAATTTAATTTCACCAAGCATGACTGGGTCATGCCCAGAATTGGACTTGGCATGTACAGGTCTATAATGTAAGACACAGCAGCGTAAACTCAATTTCCATATACATCAGGCTAGCACACATTGTAACATAATATACAGGGAGTGCAGAATTATTAGGCAAATGAGTATTTTGACCACATCATCCTCTTTATGCATGTTGTCTTACTCCAAGCTGTATAGGCTCGAAAGCCTACTACCAACTTCCTTTCCTTTTGCAAAACGGGTCAAAAGAAGGACTTGACAGGCTCAGAAAAGTCAAAAATAGTGAGATATCTTGCAGAGGGATGCAGCACCAGTGCTGCTCAACAGGATACCGGATATCCGAATAGACTCGGATATCCGAACTTTTTAGGCCTATCCGATCGGATCCGGATTCCGGATAGCTGGATGGGAATCCGGATAGCTCTATGCGGATAGTTGGTCTCATAACCCGGATACCCGCGGATACCGGTCGGATATCCGAATCCGGGTGCTGTAACCATGGACATTATGTCCATGACGTCATTCAGCCAATCAGAGCGCTCCCAGCCTAAGCCCAAGCACCCAATCACAGAGGAGAACCTTGGCCAGTCCCTCCTGTATATAAGGAGGGGGCCATGTTAAGAATCTCGTCCTTGCTTTGTGACTGCCACTGTGATAGGTTGTCCAGTGTGTTTGGCTGAAGCAAGTACATTATCCAAGTGATAACCCAGCGTTTTAACACTAAAACACCTTCTGGTTTTACTGTTGTACTGTGTTGTAGTTAGCTTAGCTAGTCTGTGTAATTTGTTAGTGTCAGTCAGTCTTGTCAGTCAGTCTTTCAGCTGCAGCAGCTGCGCTGCCTGTGCCTGCTACTAGGTCCTGTGTCTTTGTGTGTGCTGTGTCTGTGTGCACACACTCCAGGCTCCTTGCTGCTGGCTGGGCTGCTATTACTACTGCTACTAGGTCCTGTGTCTTTGTGTGTGCTGTGTCTGTGTGCACACACTCCAGGCTCCTTGCTGCTGGCTGGGCTGCTATTACTACTGCTACTGTGGTTTTGTATTGTGTAGTTGCAGACAGTGCTAGTACTACAGATTATTGCTGCTGTGCTGCTGCTGACTGAGTGAGCAGTGTCAGTGTGTTTAGTTGTTGTACTCCTGTCTGTCAATCTGCTGATCATTTCCAAGCCCGCCGCCAATAATAAAAGTGCACCAAGTACCCCACACACATCATCTGTGACGTCGACTCATCAGTGACAGTGAGTCTTGTACAGTACTATGTCTGGCACTGGCAGTGTGAGACGGGGGAGGGGAAAGGCCGGAAGGAGAGTGAGCAACATTACGGCCTCTGGCAGCAGTTCTGCCGCATCAGGCATTCCGCCGCTACCCACTGGCAGTCACGCTGCAGAGACGCAGCACCGTGTTGCGTCCATTTTCAAGCAGGGTCAGCGGCGCAGATTGGAGGAGAAGGACGCCGCGTCTGTGATGCAGCAGATGGCGCATGACGAGGAGCAAGCCAGTGACAGTGAGGCCACCACCACCACCAGCCCTAGCCCTAGAGAAAATATTCTCTGCAAAATTGGCTTTTCAGAAGAGTCTGAGATGCTGACAGTAATTGTTGGGGGGGAGCCCGTCCATGATGTGTCAGCAGAAGAGGAATTTGATGCGGGCTCATCATCCCAGCAGTTTGATGAAGGGAAGTTTGATGATGAGGTGAAGGACCCGGACTACCAGCGACCGGAGGGGCATGTCAGCTCTGACTCTGAGGAGGAGGAGTCAGTGGGTCTGGCACGCAGGTTGAGCATTTCAGGGATTGGCAGGAGCAGCAGTGGGCATGGAATACGTGACCCGCAGGCTGCTGCTCCATCTGTCAGTGGCACGACTACCACCAGCCGCACCACTCAACCCCAGGCCCTAACCACCACCGGCAGAAAATCCACAGCAGCATCCCGTTCTGAGCCACGTAAGGGAAAACACCAATCCCCAATATGGCAGTTTTTCCATCTGCCCTCACTGGATAGCAAGTATGTTACGTGCAAATTATGCCATGTGAAGCTGAGCAGAGGGTCTCACCCCTCCACTTATGGCACCTCCAGCTTCATAAATCATCTGGGCAATAAGCACAAACCTGAGCATCAGGAATTCAAGAGGCTGAAGGAAGCTGGCGCTGGCCCTTGCAGAGGTCAGAGCACTATAACAACCTTTGCCACTCCTGCTGACACTGAGGCCTCTTCAGGCAGCCAGTCCTCCTCAGTGGTCTCCTCTGTTCCCTCCTCAGCTTCCCGTGCAAGCCTAAAACGCCCCCACCACCAGACCCTGCTGAGTGACTCTTTTGTGGTCAGGGCTCAGCCTCCCGGCAGCCGTCGCATACGCCAGCTGAACGGCTTGCTGACACAGGCCATGTCCTCCCAGCTCCTCCCGTACTCGTTTGTGCAGGAGGGGAGCCGGATGCGTGCGCTCCTGCAGTGCGCAGCGCCGGATTGGCCAATCCCCAGCCGGCACTACTTTGCACGCAAGGCCATCCCAGCACTGCACCGCTTTGTAAAGGCCAACGTGGAGCGTGGGCTGGATCATGCGCTTGGTGCGCGCGTCCATGTGACAATGGACTCATGGAGCAGCCGCTTCGGGACAGGCCGCTATTTGTCCTTCACCGCGCACTGGGTCAGTTTGGTGGAAGGGGGTGAAGAGGAGACAGCAGCATCATCACCCCGGTGGGTGGTGCCACCCCGCAGCAGGGTCAGGGGAAGTGCAGCAGCTTCCAGCTCTGATCCGGTTCCATCCGCCGCCAAACAACCCCGCCTCAGCAGCAGCGTGAAGGCCCACCACTGCCAAGCGCTGCTGCAGATGGTCACGGTGGGCAAGAACAAGCTGACGGCAGACCACGTCTTGGCCAAGCTCCGAGAGCAAGAGAGCAGTTGGCTGACCCCCAGAGGCCTCAGAGTCGGAGAGGTGGTGGCCGACAATGGGGCAAACTTGGTTGCCGCCATCCAGCGGGGAAACCTCACCCACATCCCCTGTCTGGCCCACGTCCTGAACCTAGTGGTGCAGAAATTCCTGCACACCTACCAGGGGATAAACACTCTTTTGGGAGCGGCAAGGAAAACGGTGGGTCATTTTCGCCGCTCGGGTGGTGCCACAGCGACCCTTACAGCCGTGCAGCTGGAGCTGAACCTCCCACAGCACCGCCTCATTATAGACGTTCCAACACGCTGGAATTCCACCCTGGCGATGTTGGAACGTCTGGTTGAACAGAGGCGGGCTGTCAACCTGTACCTGGCCAGAGCCACCATGGATGCCAACTTGTTGGGGACCGGCACCACCCACCTCCCAGACATCATCCGCCCTGCTGAGTGGGGAAAAATGCAGCTGGTGTGCTTTGTGCTGGCACCCTTCCTGGAGGCCACCAACATGGTCAGCCGGGACCATGCGTCGCTGTGTGAGTGGGTGACCATTGTGTGCATGCTGGACAAGGCCCTCGATGCTCTGCTGGAAGTGGGAGAGGAAGCCTTGATCCAGCAGGAGCAGCAGCAGCACACTTCACAGTCCACCTCTGTGCAGCAGGAGGAGGATTCGGAGGAGTTGGAGGAGGACTTGGAGGAGTTGGAGGTCCCTGACCTTGAAGAGGAGGGGGCACAGCGGAGTGCAGCTGCAGTAGTGCGGGGGTGGAGAGAGCAAGATGAGGCTCCGGAATCAGAGGAGGACGACAGCACTGTCAGCGGTGCAGAATATCATAGGTCAGCAGAGATGGCAGCCCTCTTCCCTATGGCAGCGCACATGCTGCAGTGCCTGCGCAAAGACCCAAGGGTGAAGGAGATGAGTGCTCGGGAGGACATCTTGATCACCCTGATGCTGGACCCACGGCTGAAGGGGAAGCTGGCTCAGTTCCTGCCTGTAGGAGGAGACCCTGTGCGCCGAATCAGGGACTTGCAGCGGATTCTGGTTCGGCGCTTGGAGGAAGCCTTCCCCCGGACTCCCACCCCCCCTGCTGTCTCAGTCCAGCCAGCACAGCAGCAGGTGCCTGCATCCAGCATCAGCAGGCGCCCAACAAACCTGCTGTCTCTGACAAAGGCGCTCTATGCCACACCAGTACCGCTGCCTACAGAGGAGGTGCCTGCAGCAGCATCCGGCTCTCAAAGCCAGAACCAGCACCTGACCCGGATGGTGGCCGATTATATGGGGTCCTATAGCGGGCTTGACACCGACACCCCTGTGGACCCCTTGGAGTACTGGGTGAAGCACCTGGATATCTGGGGCGAGCTGGCGCAATACGCCCTGGAAGTGCTGTCCTGCCCGCCTTCCAGCGTTATGTCGGAAAGGTGCTTCAGTGCGGCCGGTGGCGTGGTCACTGAGAAGCGCTCTTGTCTGTCAGGCCAGTCTGTGGACAGACTGACTTTTTTAAAGATGAACGAGGCTTGGGCAGTTGGTGAGTTCCTGGCCCCTGTTGTTGGCAAGAGGGGGAAATGAAGTGGCTGAGTGGTAATCACTATGCCTGGCCTGCTTAACCACCCTTTACCACCACAACCTCCTGACTCCATCTTCATGAAGCCAGGTTCTTATTTTTTGAACTGTGCCGTGGTACCTGCCATGGTCAGCTGTGTAATTTTTTTGGAGGTGTCTGTGCTGTGCGAGTTGTGGGGCCCCAACTGCGGCAGTACGACCGACCGCTTCCTGGAACCTCTCCTAATTTTTTACTGTGCCGTGGTACCTACAACAGTGCCATGGTCAACTATGTAAACACAATAGCTGTGTAATTTTTTTTGGAGGTGTCTGCTGTCCGAGTTGTGGGGAGGCCCCAACTGCGTCAGTACGACCGCTTCCTGGAACCTCTCCTAATTTTTTACTGTGCCGTGGTACCTACAACAGTGCCATGGTCAACTATGTAAACACAATAGCTGTGTAATTTTTTTTGGAGGTGTCTGCTGTCCGAGTTGTGGGGAGGCCCCAACTGCGTCAGTACGACCGCTTCCTGGAACCTCTCCTAATTTTTTACTGTGCCGTGGTACCTACAACAGTGCCATGGTCAACTATGTAAACACAATAGCTGTGTAATTTTTTTTGGAGGTGTCTGCTGTCCGAGTTGTGGGGAGGCCCCAACTGCGTCAGTACGACCGCTTCCTGGAACCTCTCCTAATTTTTTACTGTGCCGTGGTACCTACAACAGTGCCGTGGTCAACTATGTAAACACAATAGCTGTGTAATTTTTTTTGGAGGTGTCTGCTGTCCGAGTTGTGGGGAGGCCCCAACTGCGTCAGTACGACTGCTTCCTGATATACCACTCTGATGTTGATTGACAGCCATTTTTTTTTTTGGGGGGGGGATTTTAAGTCCACTCCCCACATCATCAGTGTTTCCCTTTTCACAATTATGATGCTACATGCCTCATATACCCTAAAAAACCTTTTTAAAGCAATTTAAAGGCCACTTCCGGGATTAAACACGGATATCCGAATCCGATCGGATACTAGGGTCGGATATCCGAATCGGATTCGGATCGGAAAATTTTGAATTCGGATATCCGATCCGGATCGGATAGCGGGGTATCCGGATCCGAATCGGATCCGGATTTTGAAAAGGGGTATCCGAGCAGCACTGTGCAGCACTCTTAAAATTGCAAAGCTTCTGAAGCGTGATCATCGAACAATCAAGCGTTTCATTCAAAATAGTCAACAGGGTCGCAAGAAGCGTGTGGAAAAACCAAGGCGCAAAATAACTGCCCATGAACTGAGAAAAGTCAAGCGTGCAGCTGCCAAGATGCCACTTGCCACCAGTTTGGCCATATTTCAGAGCTGCAACATGGAGTGCCCAAAAGCACAAGGTGTGCAATACTCAGAGACATGGCCAAGGTAAGAAAGGCTGAAAGACGACCACCACTGAACAAGACACACAAGCTGAAATGTCAAGACTGGGCCAAGAAATATCTCAAGACTGATTTTTCTAAGGTTTTATGGACTGATGAAATGAGAGTGAGTCTTGATGGGCCAGATGGATGGGACTGTGGCTGGATTGGTAAAGGGCAGAGAGCTCCAGTCCGACTCAGACTCCAGCAAGGTGGAGGTGGAGTACTGGTTTGGGCTGGTATCATCAAAGATGAGCTTGTGGGGCCTTTTTGGGTTGAGGATGGAGTCAAGCTCAACTCCCAGTCCTACTGACAGTTTCTGGAAGACACCTTCTTCAAGCAGTGGTACAGGAAGAAGTGTGCATCCTTCAAGAAAAACATGATTTTCATGCAGGACAATGCTCCATCACACGCGTCCAAGTACTCCACAGCGTGGCTGGCAAGAAAGGGTATAAAAGAAGAAAAACTAATGACATGGCCTCCTTGTTCACCAGATCTGAATCCCATTGAGAACCTGTGGTCCATCATAAAATGTGAGATTTACAAGGAGGGAAAACAGTACACCTCTCTGAACAGTGTCTGGGAGGCTGTGGTTGCTGCTGCACGCAATGTTGATGGTGAACAGATCAAAACACTGACAGAATCCACCCTCTATTCCACCCCTCTAGCTTTTGTAAGTTACAATGGATTCCGCTCCCCTCCTTTTACTATTACAAGAGGCACCCGTCAGGGCTGCCCGTTATCCCCTCTTCTTTTCGCCCTTGTAATAGAGCCCCTGGCCATTTTAATTAGGAACTCCCAGGAGATCCACGGTATCACAATCGGGAATAAACTATACAAAGTCAACCTCTTTGCTGACGACCTTGTCCTCTGCATCTCACGCCCCACAGCCTCTATCCTTGCTCTAAACACACTTTTAGCTACCTTCGGAACCTTTTCTGGCCTACAAGTCAACCCTGATAAATCTAGAGCTTTAAATATCTCCCTACCATATAGACTCATGAATGCCCTCCAAGACTCTCTCGAATTCCAATGGGAACAACACAGGCTCCCATACTTAGGTATTTATCTCACTAATTCACTTGAAACCCTGTTTCAACATAACTACCCAGCATTGACAGGAGACCTGACTCAGCTCTTGGAATGCTGGAAAAGATACTCTATCTCCTGGTTAGGCAAGATCGCAGCGATAAAAATGACCTTCCTCCCAAAAATCCTTTATGTCTTTCATTTGCTACCCATCCCACTGCCTCCTGTGTTCCTAATTAATCAACAAAGTAAAATTAATCAATTTGTGTGGGGTTCCACAAAACCGAGGTTCCGAAACCGTTATCTCTCGGCTGAGGTCTGATGGAGGCCTGGGTATGCCCAACCTCGTAAACTATTATAAGGCTGCACAGATTTCTCCACTTTCCCACTGGCATCTTGATAACAATAGACCCTCTTGGGTAGATATTGAAGAGTCTATCATGAATCCAATTAAAATCTCCAACCTTCTCTGGATCACCCCCGCATCCAGATGTAAAGTGGCCAACCCCATAATTAAGCACTCTTTATCGATATGGGATAGTTGCAAATACTCCGGAAACCTTATGTCCTCCCATAGACCACTGGCCTCTATCATGGATAATCCCTCCTTCCCTGCAGCACTAGAGTCCCCGGCTAGTTTTCACTGGTGGGTTAACTCACGCCTCACAAAGGTATACAATCTATCTACAGATAACGGAATGAAATCCCTTACCGCCCTTCGGGAACATAAACATCTTCCCCCCTCCGAGACCTTTCATTACCTACAGATCGCTCATTTTATTAAGGCTCATCTTTCATACACTGACTCCCCATTGACTAGAACACCATTCGAGCACATTTGTGCCTCTGACCCGCTTTCCCCAGGAACACTATCAATTATCTATAAGGAAATTTCCCATGAGCAGTCCAAACATAAACCTAAATATATAATTGACTGGGAAAAAGACTTGGGAATCACTATAGGAACGGAGGACCTCTCCGATATCTGGGCCAACATCCCTAAAGTTTCCATAAATGCTGATCTAGTGGAAGTTAATTATAAATTGCTCCTTCGCTGGTATCTAGTTCCTGCCCGCGTGGCCAAGTTTAATAAGAACCGCTCACCGAATTGTTTTAGAGGATGTAGCTCTCCAGGTACCCATGACCATATTTGGTGGAAATGCTCTAAAGTTCTGGCTGAGAGTGTGCACATGGGCCTCTTCTTTAGTCAACGAGCCCATACCTAGGAATCCTACTCACACATTATTAGGTCTTCCCTACTCCAACCTCACCAAGCCACAAAACAAACTAGTTAGCTATATATTCACCGCTACAAAACTCACAATAGCAGCTGCATGGAATTCAAGGGCTCTCTCCTTTGATTTGGTGAAAAATAGGTTGAGCCGGGTCCTTTTCTTTGAGAAATTACGGGCCAGACTGATGGACGATATGGCTAATTTCAACAAAATATGGTCGCCCGCTATCGAATACTTCCTAGGCTCAGACGGTAGTGCCCGGATTAACAGTCTCTAAATGCCCTACACAACCTTTATAATGCCCTGACTCCAACTGCCTCAGTTGGCCCCAGCACTTCGGGCTCTCCTCGTCCCATACCTACTCTCTTCCTTTCTACTTCTTTCCTTTCTTCCTTTTCTTCCTTCTCCTGTTCTTCTTGATTACTTTTATATGTCCACCATTTTGGTAACACATGTAAGTTAAATTGCCCTTATCCCTACTTGAATATAAGGTGCATTTTATATGCAAATAATTCCTACCTCCGCTGGGAGATAGGATACACTGGCTTAAGTCAATAATCCTATAAAATAGGCTCTTGCCCAGCCAAATTTTTTGGTTAATGTATGGGCAAGGGATATTTTTACTGTACTTATACTTACAACAGTTGTTTCCCCCGTGTAGTACTGTTGGCGTTGCAATGTTCTTGTTTATTGGTTTTACCACTTGCACCAGTAACTATCCATTTTGTGTTTGCAACATATTAGATAATATATCTGTCATGTGTGATTTTTGTCCACTTTTGTTTGCAACAACAGTTTCCGTTATGTTTAAACTTATGCTCTGCTTATGTACTTCCTGTAAGCTTCTTATTTTACAAAACCTAATAAAAACGATTGAAACAAAAACACAGAATCCATGGATGGCAGGCTTTTGAGTGTCCTTGCAAAGAAAGGTGGCTATATTGGTCACTGATTTGTTTTTGTTTTGTTTTTGAATGTCAAAAATGTATATTTGTGAATGTTGAGATGTTATATTGGTTTCACTGGTAAAAATAAATAATTTAAATGGGTATACATTTGTTTTTTGTTAAGTTGCCTAATAATTATGCACAGTAATAGTCACCTGCACACACAGATATCCCCCTAAACTAGCTAAAACTAAAAAACAAACTAAAACTACTTTAAAAAATATTCAGCTTTGATATTAATGAGTTTTTTGGGTTCATTGAGAACATGGTTGTTGTTCAATAATAAATGATTCCTCAAAAATACAACTTGCCTAATAATTCTGCACTCCCTGTATACAAAATGTAGCAGTGTACTGATATTTATTTATCAGTTCCAGCGAAATCCTAAGGGGGGGAGAAAGGGGGCACTGGGGGGTGGGGACAGTGGCGAGAGTTCGGAAGTTTGAAGGCCGAGGGGAACTTTTTTTTAGAACTTACAGTACATGATCAAGAGAGACAAAATAGAAGCCCGAGTTATCAGGATTGCCTGGCGTAAGCAAAAATTTGTGTTGATTCTTCGAGAATCTGGTTTTATGGTTAGTGATTAAGTTGCAGAATTTATAAAGAAAATCCAATTTGTTGTTGTGAGTTATATTTACACACATCAAAAAACACATTTATTTGGGGTACTGAACTTTGTACAAAGAGCTCATTTATTGGATGGCACAGGGAGGATATTCACGTCTCCACACCATGCTGCGTTTTTAGGAATTTCTTTCAGAGACCTTTTGATGGTCCGTTTTAAGTTAGCTCCTCCTTATGAAAACTATGAAAGATATGGAAATGTCTCAGATGAATGTAACCACAGCCTCATGAAATGATGATCAATGAAGCAGCTAGTTCAGATGTGCAAACGTACACCACTGGGCAGCTATTGGTGGACTGACGTTTGTTATTTTATACGCATGTATACCCTCCTTCCCGGGGACCATGAAAGAGAGATGTTGTTCTGGCACACAGTAATCTGTAACATTTCCCAACTGAATTCTGTAAACAAACTGAAGACGGTTACCCAGCCTTTCATCTTCATTCCATGCCCATTTCCAAACTGCAGTGCCTTGTTTCATTTCTTGTCTTGTATGAAAAAAAAAATCGCCAACATCAACATCTTAATTAATAGTAAACTGCTTTAAATGTTCACAAGTGCATGCTAGTGTCAATAACTTCCAGCAAATGGAAAGGAAACCTCCCATGAAACGCAAACTTACTGGATAAATATTACAGCTACTACAGCAGCCAGCAATAATGGTGTTACAACATACATCTTTTTATTTTATTTAACAGGTTGTGCTTTTTACTCCTGAGCATTTACGGGCTTATTATTATTATTTAGTATTTATATTAGGGATGGGACGACGAATCCGGCGAATCCACGAATCCCTCGAATATTAGGAAATATTCGAGATTCGTGGACTCGAATCCCGACGCCATTTTCCGTTCGCCGAATCCGCCGAATCCCGACGCTGCATCACCGCGCATCCGCCGCTTCCCCCGCTCGCAATTGTCCTCCTCCCGCTCCCCGCAGCCGCCTCCGCTCGCCCGCCGCATAAATAAGAGGAAGCAGCCTCTCACCTCCAGCGTGGAGCCCGGAGCGGCAGACTTCCTCCAGACTTCCTTATTTCCCCTAGTGACCGGCTCTTACTACGCGTCATCAGTAAGAGCCGGTCAGGTGGCCACTAGGGGGAACCAGGAAGTGAAGGGAGAAGGCTGCTGCTCCGGGCTCCACGCTGATGCAGGAGGTGAGAGGCTGCTTCTCCTTATGTATGCAGGGGGACAAGTGGAGGAGGCTGCGGGGGGAGGGAGGAGGATATGTGCCACTGCCACCCATAAGAAGCCCCCATAGCCTGCTATCTATACTGAAGCCCCCATACGAAGCCCCCCATAGCCTGCTATCTATACTGAAGCCCCCCATAACCTGCTACCTATACTAAAGCCCCCATAGCCTGCTACCTATACAGAAGCCCCCCATAGCCTGCTATCTATACTGAAGCCCCCCATAGCCTGCTATCTATACTGAAGCCCCCCATAACCTGCTACCTATACTAAAGCCCCCATAGCCTGCTACCTATACTGAAGCCCCCCATAGCCTGCTATCTATACTGAAGCCCCCCATAGCCTGCTATCTATACTGAAGCCCCCCATAACCTGCTACCTATACTAAAGCCCCCATAGCCTGCTACCTATACTGAAGCCCCCCATACTGAAGCCCCCCATAGCCTGCTACCTATACTAAAGCTCCCCATAGCCTGCTACCTATACTAAAGCCCCCCATAGCCTGCTAACTATGCTGAAGCCCCCCATAGCCTGCTACCTATACTAAAGCCCCCCATAGCCTGCTACCTATACTAAAGCCCCCCATAGCCTGCTACCTATACTGAAGCCCCCCATAGCCTGCTATCTATACTGAAGCCCCCCATAGCCTGCTACCTATACTAAAGCCCCCCATAGCCTGCTAACTATGCTGAAGCCCCCCATACTGAAGCCCCCCATAGCCTGCTACCTATACTGAAGCCCCCCATAGCCTGCTACCTATACTGAAGCCCCCATAGCCTGTTACCTATACTAAAGCCCCCATAGCCTGCTAACTATACTGAAGCCCCCCATACTGAAGCCCCCCATAGCCTGCTACCTATACTAAAGCCCCCCATAGCCTGCTAACTATGCTGAAGCCCCCCCATACTGAAGCCCCCCATAGCCTGCTACCTATACTGAAGCCCCCCATAGCCTGCTACCTATACTGAAGCCCCCCATAGCCTGCTACCTATACTGAAGCCCCCCATAGCCTGCTACCTATACTGAAGCCCCCTATAGCCTGCTACCTATACTGAAGCCCCCCATAGCCTGTTACCTATACTTAGGCACCCCCATAGCCTGCTACCTATACTGAAGCCCCCCATAGCCTGTTACCTATACTGAAGCACCCCCATAGCCTGCTACCTATACTGAAGGCCCCTATACCCTGCTACCTATACTGAAGGCCCCTATACCCTGCTACCTATACTGAAGGCCCCTATACCCTGCTACCTATACTGAAGGCCCCTATACTCTGCTACCTATACTAAAGGCCCCTATACCCTGCTGCCTATACTGAAGGCCCCTATACCCTGCTGCCTATACTGAAGCCCCCTATACTCTGCTACCTATACTAAAGGCCCCTATACCCTGCTGCCTATACTGAAGGCCCCTATACCCTGCTGCCTATACTGAAGCCCCCTATACTCTGCTACCTATACTGAAGGCCCCTATACCCTGCTGCCTATACTGAAGGCCCCTATACCCTGCTGCCTATACTGAAGGCCACTATACTCTGCTACCTATACTGAAGGCCACTATACCTTGCAACCTATAGTGAAGGCCCCTATACCCTGCTGCCTATACTGAAGGCCACTATACCCGGCTGCCTATAATGAAGGCCACTATACCTTGCTGCCTATACTGAAGGCCACTATACCTTGCAACCTATAGTGAAGGCCCCTATACCCTGCTGCCTATACTGAAGGCCACTATACCCGGCTGCCTATACTGAAGGCCACTATACCTTGCAACCTATATTGAAGGCCCCTATACCTTGCTAGCTATACTGAAGACACCTTTACCTAGCTACCTATAGTGCGGGCAACTATTCCATGGATCGCACAATTCTTATGTGCAGGATTCGTTAGATTCGGGATTCGAAAGGTTCGAGATATTCGAGAACCTTTTTAGATTCGGATCCGGATTCGGATTCGAAGAAATTGTGGATTCGTCCCATCCCTAATTTATATAGTGCTGACATCTTCCACAGTGCTGTATTAAATTGTGAGCTCCTCTGAGGGTCAGTTAGTGGCTAGACTATATATACCCTATTTATAGTCTTGTCACTAACTGACCCTCAGATGAGCTCACAATCTAATCCCTACCATAGTCAGATACCCATCATAGTCTAGATGGAAGCCTTATAAAAGTTCACTTTGAATGGGACATTTCAATGGCACTAAGAAGATGGGCAATGTATTGGGTTGCAACACTTAACAATGGGTCATTCTAATGAAGTGGTCATATAACCACTCAATGCATTTAGGATACTACATGCTGTATGGTGGAGCCTCCCCCCTGTTGACACCATTATTTGGGTTTGTATGGTACAACTTTAGGTAACATCACCTCTTTATTGATTTGCACTGCCATTGCTTTTGTATTTAGGAAGATCTCTCTTGTATTTGGGACTAACACACAGTTGTAAGTATTATAATTGTATCATAATCCATGCACACGCACTTTGTATAATTATATTAGTTTTGTATTAGCTATTTATTAAGAATATTGTTTCCGTGAGGTATCCCATGGCCCAGGTTATACTCCTGAGGTATTCTTAGCTCTTGCTGGGGAGCTTTGACTAGCTATTGCACATTGCATATTACTCAATGTTTTAATGGGTATGGACCTCACATGGTCCTTGTGTTGCTTTAATTATTTTAAGCTGTTTTTTGTCTTCCATTGGCTAAATTATAATAAAAAAACATTACCCAATTTTGATACACATTACCTTGTGGCGTTTGGGTGATTTCATTTCAGGTATCCATACTAATCTCAGTAGTGCTATTAAAGGAAAACTCCCTCTTTTTTACTGTCTGCACACTTAGCGATGGGGTAGCTGAAATATCAGCACTCAAAGGTAATCAAAAGGCATTGTCTTATTGAAAAGGAACTATTTTATTGTGTCAAGAATTCATAAAACAAGAGTTTGTGTCTATGCTTGGATACTGTAAGTACAGTCAAGTACATTCTGTATGCACAATGGTCTCTTGTCTCAGGGCTGCCATCAGAATTTTCTGGGCCCCATACTTGGCAAACCTACAGGGCCCCCTCTCACACCAAATAACGATTTGATAGGTAGATTATAGTTGCAGGCGGAAAGTAATGGGCAGATTGTGCGGCGGCAAAGCCACGGTATGTGAGGTAGAGTCAAAGCAGCTTGCCTGTCGCCCATAACACCCTCCCCCCTGCATTGATGCGAGAGGTAGGATGATGACCAAACAACTCCTGTTATGCCACGGTAGAATAATTGCCAGCTGAGGCTCGAGTGTCACTGCCACTGTTTGGGCCCCAGACCCTTCCTGGGCCCTATAATACTGTCCCTCCTGCCCCCCCCCCCCCATGGCAGCCCTGTCTTGTATATCTGTATATCTATAAACAAGTCATTCTAAGCACATAAATGCTGGCATCAAACCAACAAACGTTGATTCGGTTAATACCAGTTCTGTATAATGCCTGAAAAGGATAGTAACATTTTGAAAGCTTGCAATAAACTATGTACAGTTAGTCACTAGAGGTATTACCTGAATCAGTGTTTGTTGGTCTGATGTGAGCATATCTGCTCCATGACTACCACCGGACCGCACTTCACTTGTTCAGCACATATATAAATTAGTTTGTTTGTATGTTGTATGTATGTATAATTATGGCCAGATGCTTATAGGCTCAAAAACTCGTAAACAATTTCCATCAGCACGTTTCTTGCCCTTTTCATTTATATGGCAAACTGGACAGCTTTTCTCAAATATTTGAAGTTTGTTAAGGTGGACCTGAACTCTTGCACAGGACAGAAGGAAAACGTAGAGAAATGCACCCTGTATGTATTTAGAGAATTTAGCCTGTCTAATCCCCCCTCATCTGTGACTAATCACAAGTTGTAATTTGATCTGTCAGCTGAACCCTCCCTCTACCTATTCCAAGCCTTAATACCCCACCTGGTGCCTAACTTTAACCCCCCCCCCCCCCCTACACTGCCTAACCTTAAAAAATCCCCCCATGCCTAACTCTTAACCCGACCCCACCTTAACTTAAATGCCCGTGTCTAACCTTAACCTCCCATGCCTGCTCAACCTTAACACATAATAGGAAAAGTCATAATTAGCTGCAATAAACAATAATTATGGTGCTCAATGAATTTGTGCCTATATGGACATAATCAGCATGCTCAATGAGATATACATCCTAGCAATCTCATTCTAGGTGGGGAGCAATAACTTATTGTTCACTAATTGTAATTGTTCGCTAATACAGCAGGGTAAGGTTGTACAAACATTTATTGAAAGTTCCCATAAATCTTCCATGTAGAAAAAAAATAGTAACAGGTATTAGTTTTTATGGAATAAATGGCCTTCTTTAAGAGATGAAGACACACAGGCTAAGGCAACAAGTTTACTCACATGGATAAAGCCCTTCAACTACTGTGGTTTCCTGTTTATATTCTTAACTTTTTAGAGAAAGAGCCTTTTTCAGAGCACTTCAACTTGCACATTTTAGCAACTACGGAATCTCCCAAATTGTTTAAAATCCTCCATTAACTCTTCCCATTGGCATTGTTTTCTAAATGCAAGGCTTTTCTGCTACATCTGTATCTGATAAAATGTTTTTGTTTTGTTTTTTTTGGGTCACTAAAACCTAAACATCTATGAACACATCAGCAAACACTTCTGGCAAGGAAAGACTCCAGTGTTAACAATGTTCTAATATGCATTACTTCATCTAGGTTCTGTAGCCAGGATCCAGTATTATTTATTGTGATGTGGCTGTAGAAACAGATACTTTACAGCAAACAAACCGTGACAATACAATCTCGTACCTCCCAACTTTTTGAGATAAGAAAGAGGGACACTAAAGTCACGCCCTCCCACACCCCCAACCACGCACCCAGCCTTTATGGCTTGCTGGATTTGATTAGGGGTAATCCAGCAAGCCATAAAGATTTCAAAAGAACAATATATTGTTCTATAATTTAGACCACACTGGACTCTTACACTGAACCCTCCCTCTACCTATGCCTAACCCTAGGGTTAGGCATAGGTAGAGGGAGGGTTCAGTGTAAGAGTAAATGGGGGCATAACTATGCTCCCAGCGATTGCATCTCTTTCACTTCCTGGTTAGTTTGCAAATGTCCTGCAGCCAGCTAGTCACCATGAGGCTTCAGTCCCCACATGGTAATTGGCTAGCTGCAGGACGCTAATTAGGAAGTGGAGGACACGCAATACCTGGGAGCAGGTTATGTATAATAATGCTTCTGCTGAGAGTTACACCACTGAGAGTAGGGCTAGGTTAGGTCATAGTAAAATATCAGTAAAGATTACCGATATTTTACTATAGGAAGTAAGTAGTAGAATATCTGCAATTTTATCTATTTTCTACTACTGGCACTCTCCAGCACAGTTTTGTTGTGCACCATTTTTATAGGTGTGCCATGTGAGAGGCGAGCCCACTTTACTAATACCAGAACCCCTAGGTATCTATAGCTTCCCAGGTACGTAGGTAAAGGGGGTGTGATGATTTGCTCAGCTGCCTGTGCAGGCAGGCAGCTTTTTGACCATTGTGTAGGTTTGCATGCTGCAGGACTCTGGAAAGAAGAGCTTCTGTCAGTTTTGCAGCTTGTGCTTGCAGAGGAATTTGCATACGTTGTCATGCAAATTGCCTGGCCACATTCATTGGAGGCGTGTACTATAAGTACTATGTCTTTCCCACAATGCTTCGCTGGTCATAAGGATTTCGTCCTATGTAACACTCCTGTTGGGGTGTCAGCCTTACACTCTGTTTGAAGATCAGTTTAGAGTAATTCCTGGAAACTGTGCTAGGCAGATTTCCCTAGTGCAGTTAGGATTGTTTATCTGTTTTGTTTGTCTGTTGCCATTGTCCTGTCCCAGCAGTGGTCGACAGGAAATGGTTCTGATCTCTGTTCTTGGAGTATAGCTGGTGCAGCGGTTGCTACCAGCTATCTCTTCTGTTCTGTCTCCTGGGATCGCGCTAGCCACTTTTCGCTAGCGCTGTGGATCCTTCTGTTCTGTCTCCTGGGATCGCGCTAGCCACTTTTCGCTAGCGCTGTGGATCCTTCTGTTCTGTCTCCTGGGATCGCGCTAGCTACTTTTCGCTAGTGCTGTGGATCCTTCTGTTCTGCTACTCTGTACCTGGGTTGCGCTAGCCACTTTCGCTAGTGCTGTGGATCCTATCTCTCGCTTGTCCCCGTTTTCGTGTGTCTGTCTTGACTGCTACGACCGCTTGCTGAAGGCTCGGTGAGGTAACCGTTAAGCAAGCGCTCGCGTCCTCTGTTACATGTTTGTCTGTCGATGGTTAGTTAGGCGTGCTTGTCTCTATTGTGCTTATCACGTGGAGACCGCGCATAACCGCGTGCACTGTTGCGAATGAGTGCGGTGTTCGCGGTTAGCTAGCGTTTGTTATTTTCTGCACCTCCTCATTGTATGATTTGCTGTGCCTTTGCTAACCTCGTATTCTGTTCTGATCTGCCTTGTGTCACGTCTGGCGATCGCACCTCTCGCGATCGAGTTCCTGTTTCATATCTGCTGTTGTGTGTGCACTGTCGCGGGGTGGCGACTAGGTTGGCGCACACACATACAACCTGTCCCTTTGCTCGTCTCATTCGCAATCGCCTCTCTTGCGATTGCGTTCTGCGCTTCGTACAATTCCTGTCTGGCATTTGTGAAGGTACAGAGGATTGGTTCCTCTGCACTCCCCAGCGCCATCTGCCGACAGGAATTTTCCCTCTACGGGTGCGTAGCACCTTTTGCTGGGTGCCTGCAAATATACGCTTGTGGAGAATTGCCGCTGTGTCAGCGCACGCGTTGTGCGCTGATCACGGAGAAAGTTCCACAATCGTTACAGGGGGTCATTTGTGAAATGTTACCTAATTAAAACAAAATAGTTAAAAGTGACAAGAATATTTATTCAGAATAAAAGCTGAAAAGAAAGCAGTTATTACAATAATACCCCATGGGCAACGACCCCCCCCAGCAAGCCCAAATGCGCCCATGCAATATTGTATAGGCACTGGTGGTGATGAAAGTGTCGGACTCGGTCTGACACTTCGATCTAAAGAGGCTGACGCTGTGCCAGATTTTATCCAGCAACAGTGCTCCCAGTGGTGGCCATGTTTTCCGATGTTTAATGGGCCCATACTGGAAAATCCCAATGTTGGACATAATCCGACATAGGATTGAAAAGGAGTGATGTTCCCTTCTCCTCCAGTGATGTTTGTAGTTCATCCCTTCCTCTAACTGATTAATTTTCCCACCCTCAAATTGTTGCCGAGGGCAGGGAAGTACAGGAATGACAATATACACAGCTCAGACTTATGAGACACAATAGCACAAAGGTGGAGTAAAGAGCAGAAAACATGTGGTTGTGTGTGTGTGTGTGTGGGGGGGGGGGGAGGAGGTTAGGGGGTCTTTGCAGAAACAGCAGCTTTGGAAAAGGGGAGAGGGACACTTCAATTGCATGTAAAAGCTAATACATTTTGCATATCATCATAATGACAAATGTAAATAATACCCCAGGTGGCATCTACTTTCTATTATAACATCAATCCTTAAACAATAGTAGAGGAGTAGATAGGTATTATTGTTGTGTTTTCTATTTATAATGCTGTGGTTGCAACATGGTCAGGGTTATTTTTCCTTTTCAGGGGTGGGTGGAGGGCATCTAGACAATTGGTTCTCTTTTTTGTATGTAAAGATGGTTGTTTGTTATGGAACATGGAGTACCACTTTAATAATTTTTCCTGTCAAACGTCTCCAGCCTCCACTGTAACCTGTACTGTGCCTAGGCGCTAGTGGCAGTGCTATATCATAATAATCATAATAATAGTAATGAAGACAATAAACTGCTACAGACCATTTTTATGTCGTGTAGGCCTGCTGTGTGCTGTACATGTATAATTATGGATTATGCCATAACAATATAAATGGTCACCATTGTTAAGCACCTGAATGCATACGATGACTGACAACCTAGACTTAGCCTATTTAAACTGTTGCATCTTGGCTTGTCTAGCCATGCTAAACAATAGAATATGATGTACAGCTCTGCTAATAATGTCTGAGAAAGCGTAATTGCTATAAACATATCAGCTATAAATGGATTTTTGTTAAAGACAATTGTTACATTTAAATGAAAAAAGTAATCCTAGCGGGACAGATTAATTATCTCATTATAGTTTAAGTTGTGTCTTCAAAGAAAAACGATTTAGAGGAAATGGTTATGTAATAATCCACAACCAATGGTCTTCAAATTATTATTCAAGTAATAAATGGATGGCCTACTTTATTATGTGCTTGTGATGCACTGGTTTATTAATAATTATTGTGAAAAACTTAAAAATGTAAAATATATGTGTACACATACACAGAAATACAGGTTAAAATGCACTATAATTTACTTTTTTTCTATGTTCCTGTCGCTTACGGTAGGCAGTAAAAATTGGTTTTGGATTAGTCTATCTCCTCATGGAGGATTACTGTAAGTGACAGCAGCGTAGGAGAAAAGTAATTTATAGTGCATTTTATTCTGCAAGAAATGTACTTTTTATAAGTATGTGTGCACAAGGATTTTACATTTTAAAATTGTTTGCAATAGTGGTCCTTTTTAAAGTAGAGCCGTGATGGTTAGGCATCAAGGTGATACGCTTGGGCAGACTGAAAAATCAGCTAACAAAAGTTATTTCTTTTCTTTTCAAAAAAGTTTTATCACCCATTTGGTCGTATAATCATAGGAAGTAATTACCGGCAATTTGCACCTGTAAAAAGCAGCGGGCGCCTAAAAAATATTTGCGGTGGATGAGCAAAATAGTGGCATGGAGTAGCAGAAGTCGGATGACCAAAAAAATATTGGTGTTGGAGTTCCACTACCACTAAGTGGAATTCCTTAGGGACATTGGCGGGCGTGTCGTTTTTAATGGCTATATGGCTGCTCACCGAGAGCAGCAGTGCCCTGGAGTTTGGCTACACCATTGTAACAAACCAAAATTGCCGAAGTAAACAACCAAATTACTTAAGCTGTTGCTGTACGTGGAAGGGGAAAGGTGCCCCACTCCTTCATCTGTGAAGACAGCTATCCTGCAATGAGGCTAAGTCAGCAATGTGTTTTATACACCTGTGATACACCTGTGTTTTAAACACCTATGTTTTATACACCTGTGATACACCTGTGTTTTAAACACTTGTGATACACCTGTGTTTTAAACCTGTATTTTACACACTTGTGATGCACCTGTGTTTTATAAATCTGTGATACACTTGCATTTTATACACCTGTGATACACTTGCATTTTATACACCTGCGATACACCTGCATTTTATACACCTGTGATACACTTGCATTTTATACACCTGTGATACATCTGTATTTTATACACCTGTGATACACCTGTGTTTGATACACCCTTGACACACATGTGTTTTATAAACCTGTGTTTTATACACCTGTGATACACCAGAGTTTTATACACCTGTGATACATCTGAGTTTTATACACCTGTGATACACCTGAGTTTTATACACCGGTGATACATCTGAGTTTTATACACCTATGTTTTATACACCTGTGGTACACCAGAGTCTTATATACCTGTGATACATCTGAGTTTTATACACCTGTGATACATCTGAGTTTTATACAGCTGTGATAAACCTGAGTTTTATACACCTGTGATACACCTGAGTTTTATACACCTGTGATACATCTGCGTTTTATACACCTGTGATACATCTGAGTTTTATACACCTGTGATACATCTGAGTTTTATACACCTGTGATACATCTGAGTTTTATACACCTATGTGTTATATACCTGTGGTACACCAGAGTCTTATATACCTGTGATACATGTTAGTTTTATACACCTGTGAAACACCTGAGTTTTATACACCTGTGATACATCTGAGTTTTATACACCTGTGATACACCTGACTTTTATACACCTTTGTTTTATACACCTGTATTTTATACACCTGTGATACACCTGTGTAGAAGGGATAGAGAACTGATTTGTGGCCATAAACCCACCACAGCATGATGTATCAGTAAAAATTAATGAAACACGGTTGATCAATAGTTTGATAATATCCTAATAACAATTCAACAGCTACAGTAGATCAGCAGAAATCTGGTTGTTGGGTTGTAGGCTTCTGAGTTTTGCTGCCACTGAGTACCTCAACAGTCTGTGATAACTCCCTAACAGTGCAGCATGGTTGCGTAGTGGATAGCACTCTCATCTTGCAGCATTGGGTCCCCCGTTTTTATCCCAGCCAGGGACTTTTCTGCAAGAATTTTGTATGTTCTCCCTGTGTCTGGGTGGGTTTCCTCTGGGCACTCTGGTTTCCTCTCACATCCCAAAAACATACAGATAAGTTAATTGGCTTCCCTCTAAATTGGCCATATACTATGATACTTGCACTACACTATACATATATTGACCCTAGACTACCATACATAAATAGACATATGACTAAGGTAGGGATTAGATTGTGAGCCCTCTGTACAGCACTGCAGAAGATGTCAGTGCTATATTAATACTAGATAATATTATTAATAAGAATAATAATAATGTATTAGAAGCTAGAAACACTTCTGATAGTGGCATTTGTTAAACAGGATTAAAATGCTGTGAGACTTGAGATCTAAGATAATGAATGAGGGGTTCTGAGGAATGCTACTCTACAACTTGTCTCTATGGTTGTAGATGATTAAAAAAGAATGGTGGATGCTGAAGCAGCAGTCTATAGTTCTGTTAATCTGAAACAAAAGTTTGTCTGACTGGTAGAAAAAAGGCCCCTCCGTGACTATTACTTGTAGGCCTGATACAGCAGTGCACAATGGGGGTCTGCTTCTGCTTCTCACATCTGAGTAGACACCTGTAAGTAGCTTCAATGGAGCCTGAAAATACTTATCGAGTATCCAATTATAGCACTAATAACAAAAACAAAAAGTAAGCTAAATAAGTAAAAATCTGTAAAGGTTGAACCCAGGGAAGCATCTGGAATGTAACAGATTAAGTGAAACATAAACCGAAAAGGGAATCTCCCTATGTGTTCCAGGTAAAAATAGCTTCATTCAAATAAATAGTGCCTGACAAGAGAACCATAGCATGAAGGCGCAGATGCAAGAACCACACACATGGTGAAAGGAAACATCTATAAATTGTTTTTATAGCTTGTCAGAAGACCAGTATTAAGGTGAGAGACTCAGCAGGTTAGGATATCAGCTTAATACTCTTCCTCTGTTCTTGCCAACAAACCTATTAAACTTTCTAAGCTGGTTTCCATTTAGCACAGACCTTGATGCTGGGTGGTTTTATAATTAGAACAAACGTTTTCTCTGAGAACATTTACTGCAGCAGCCATTGGTAGTAACTGGATATTTTGGAATTAAATGGCCTTTTTAATTGGCTGCATCTTCATGAAGACACCTGATTTGTGTCAAACTTGGTCTGACAGAGAGACCTGAAACAAATTTGAAAGTCTTTAGTTGTAACCAGGGCCGGGCCAAGGCAGAGGCGAGAGAGGCTCCAGTCTCAGGGTGCAGTGTAGGAGGGGGCACAGAGCTCTCTCAGCTATCATTCCCCTATTGTACTTGAAGCAGAGACAAATAAGAAAAGGGGATATATGGCAGTGACTGCAAGTCAGATAACTAGTAGAGATTAAGGTGGGCGGGGAGGTGCCTGGGGTGCCTCTTAGTCTAATAGCAATTAGTATGTGACAGCTGGGGTGGGAGGCATGGAGAGGCGCACTTTGGTGTCTCAGCCTTGGGTGCTGGAGGACCTTTTCCAGGCTCTGGTTGTAACCTACTTAATTAGCCAGCCAATAATACATATCATGTAACTCTATTATTCATTGGTGGGCCTAAAAATAGGTGTCTTTTTATGCCTCTGTACTAATGTATATTTAGTAAAAACATAGCACAGAAAATAAACAATATGCAAAAATGAATGGAGCTTTTATATAGAATCTCTTTGTTTCCTTTGAGGTTACCAGAGCAGATGAAACAACCCGTCTCACATTTTGTGCTGGGAGGCCGAAGATGGAAAGAAGCAATAACAAGATCCCATGCTGGCATGCTGGCTTCTTGATAGCACCCTTGATAATACCATAGATGATAAAAACAATTGGATGAAGTACATTTGGGGAGACAGCAGATGATGGTGAACCGATGGTAGCGATGGTGATGATGTTTGAACTATCTGGAAAGTAAACTAAGCAACTTTTATTGGAGGAGATTTAAAAGTGCCAACTTTAGTATAATGGCTGTGGACTTTTTTTTGGATGTTGATTTTATTGTGAGAAAACAGTGGTGGTTGTAAAGTATTTCAAGATCTGTAAGGAATGTACTTGTCTCCGCCGACCCTGCTGCTGACTCACATAATGCTGCCAGCCCTGCCGCTGACTCACATAATGCTGCCAGCCCTGCCGCTGACTAGTGTTGGGCGAACAGTGTTCGCCACTGTTCGGGTTCTGCAGAACATCACCCTGTTCGGGTGATGTTCGAGTTCGGCCGAACACCTGATGGTGTTCGGCCTTTTAAGTTCGGGTTTGCCCCGAACTACTAATTGGCCGCCGAACAGGGCCGAACAGGGCCCCTGTTCGGCCGAACAGGGCCCTGTTCGGCCGAATACTGCCCCCCTATGGGGTCGCAGGCATAAGGGGGGAGCATGCCCCGATCGCGGGGGGGGGGGTCGGAAATTCCCCCCACCCCCTCCACTAGCGCTCCCCCCTCTGCCCGCTTCCCCATACAAAAGTTTCAGGTAGTACCGGTCCGGTGGTAGTGGGTGGCTGGCAGTGGGCGGCACTGTGAAGTGAGTGACTGAGGAGGAGGAGTCCGGAGAGTGACGCGTTGAGGGAGGCCGGGCAGCGGGCGGTTCAGCAGTAGTACGGTACTACTGCTGAACCGCCCGCTGCCCGGCCTCCCTCAACGCGTCACTCTCCGGACTCCTCCTCCTCAGTAACTCACTTCACAGTGCCGCCCACTGCCAGCCACCCACTACCACCGGACCGGTACTTCCTGAAACTTTTGTATGGGGAAGCGGGCAGAGGGGGGAGCGCTAGCGGAGGGGGGTGGGGGGAATTTCCGACCCCCTACCGCGATCGGGGCATGCTCCCCCCTTATGCCTGCGACCCCATAGGGCCCCCAAAAGCGGGATGTTCGGGGAGTTCGGGGTTCGGCCCGAACATGACGAACATTGCGGCCATGTTCGGCGAACTTTCCCGAACCCGAACATCCAGGTGTTCGCCCAACACTACCGCTGACTCACGCGCTGTGCAGGCCGGCAGACGGAGGACGCGTTCTCAGTGCGCGCTCCGCCGATGTAAACAGTAGCCACATGGGTACATGCGTGTCAGCTGATCTGATGACACGCTGCTGTGTTATTGGTAGTTTTGGACACGTTTGCTTTCTGATTGGTTAGTCCTTGTATTTAACTCAGGTGAGCGCCCCCAGACATCACCTGTGATAGCATTAGCTTTTGGCTTGTTGCTGTGCATGTGCTCACGAAAACCTTTTGTCTCCTGTTGCCGATTTGCCTTGTATCTTGACTATGCTTACTCTAGATTGGATTACCCGTTGCTGAGTCTGACTCTGCTTGTTCCTGACCACGCTCTATTAGATCACCCATTGCCGACTTGCTATTGTAGCTGGACTCTGTTTGCTTACCGCCTGGATTGCCCTCTGACTGGATAAGGATTTGCATAAATGCTGCCTGCCCTGACATCTGGCTAAGAACTGACCACGCTATCTCTAAAGCCTCTGATCTGCATACCATTACTCCCGCTTGCAGTCATCTGACTGTCATCTGGATTGCCTTATCCTTCAGGCCTCAGGTGACTATATCATTGTGATACTGTGCTTGTATTGTTGCTATTGGTTATGTTTGGTGGATACTATCTTTCAGTCTGTATGCTACATCTACCTGCAGGGTTATTGTAGTTTGTTCTAGGTAGGAGTTTGTGCAGGTGTTACGCCCTGGGCTATAGGTCAGTCATATGGGCATAGAGCCTGACCTATAGTCATTGACCAGACAAGCCTGACAAGATCTTTATGAGTTTTGGCTGAATTGTGTCACTTTACTTCACTTTGGCAGTATGTGATGTGTTAACCTCTTGAGAACTGCAGGGCTAAACCCCCCTAGTGACCAGGCCATTTTTAGTGAAATTGGCCACTGCAGCTTTAAGGCCAAACTGCAGGGCCGCACAACACAGCACACAAGTGACTACCCCCCCCCCCTTTTCTCTCCACCAACAGAGCTCTCTGTTGGTGGGGTCTGATGGCTCCCCCCATGCTTATTTTTTTTTAAATAAATATTATTGTTTTAAAAAAAAAAAAAAAAAACACTTCTTCTTTAAATCCCTTCCCTCCCTCCCTCCCTCCCTCCCACCCTCCCCACAGCCAGCCAATTACTGCGATCGTCTGTCATAGGCTTCTGCCTATAAGAGCCGATCGCTCTCTTGTCCCCCAGGGGGACAGCCGTGTCACAGCGTAAATAGACGGCGATTATGCCGTCTAACAATCTCCCGAGTGGCAATAGCCGCTCAGAGACTGAAGGAGGGGTGGAGCTCCGCCCCCCAAGCAGGAGATGCACACACAGCCTGCGCGCGATCTCCTGCAAAACAGAGCCCCAGGACTTTACGCCGGCGTTAGGCGGTCCTGGGGCTGCCGCCGCAGCCACGCCCATCGGCGTGACGCGGGCGGCAACTGGTTAAGTGAAGTTATTTTACATATTTTTTGTTTGTTTTTAGAATAATACTGTGCCAGTAGGTGTAATGGAGGAGGGTGATGGTGTAGCAGAATTTTATGGATGGAGTTGATATGATATTATGATACTCTTTATGTATTCTCTCCTTCTCTACAGGGTAAGAATCTTTGAAGTATATCTTTGCAGTATGTGCATGTGCAGTGTGCTAAAAACACAATATCATCTGTTGGTCTTTCAACATCTGGCCAAGTGGCCATCTCTCCAGTGCTGCTCACATAATATTTGTGGATGGGGTTTCCTTATGTGGGCAGTGCAGTGCATGCCAAGGAGAGAGCTATTGTGAACTCGTATTTAGGCACCCTGTGGTATTCTTTACTGTGAGCAACCCTTAAAATATTATGGCAGTTGCAGGGACAGAAAGAGAGTCTGGAAAAGTGATCAGGGTGTGTGTATATATGTCCTAGGTTTCTCTCATATGCACTGCCACTTTAAAAGTCCACT
Source organism: Hyperolius riggenbachi (assembly GCF_040937935.1). NCBI lineage: Eukaryota > Metazoa > Chordata > Amphibia > Anura > Hyperoliidae > Hyperolius > Hyperolius riggenbachi. The sequence goes on from NC_090649.1 coordinate 302,224,593, forward strand.
CCAAGATTTTGTGCTCTTTCTTAAAGAAAACCTATACTGAAAATTAAAAGTCAAAATAAACATACACAAGTCATACTTGCCTCCCGTGCAGTCTACTCCTCAATCTATTTTTCCTCCCATGCGTCCTGTTTGTTCACTGTGATCAATAGAATTTTCCGTCCTCCATTTTGAAAATGGCTATTACCCCATAACAGCTTCCTGGTCAGCACACTGTTAAACTGTAGCATCGCCCAGTTGAGCCATAGGGAAACATGGACACATCAGTTCTCCTCTCAGCTGTAACTGACAGCAACTGATATATTACTGGCAGCAACTGATATATTTCAGTTCTGACAAAATGTTGTCAGAACTGGAAGGGATCACTGTAAGAAGAAAATGGTGAGCTTCTGAGAGGAACTGATGGCAAGGTAACTATGTAATGTTCATTTGAAGTTACCTCATATGTTTATTTTAAATAATTTTACTCAGTACAGGTTCTCTTTAAGGTGGCCACACACTGGTAGATTTGCCATCAGATCGACCAACAGATAGATCCCTCTTGTTATAAATCACCTATTTGCTTCGGCACCAGCAACTTCTTAGGGTTGCACCTCACAGAATGTGAGCTGACTCGACTCTCCTCACAGCAAGCATTATAGGAGATAGAACTTCTTTAGGCTTCCAAGTTGCTTATTCAGTAAACAGATATACAGATACAGTTCGTTACATCTTAGCAAAGCAAAGTCTTCTGTTTAAGTCTGTTGCGTTACGAGCTCTTGACTAACATTCCTCCTGAATGTTAGTCAGTTATCTTCTTTCTATACTAAGTTGCTAAGTTGCATCATCTAGACTACAGCATACATCATATCAGAACAGAAATGGATTATATAAAGGTTTAAGCCAGCAGGGACAGGTAGCAAGACAGAAAGTGCTACTCCATACTCCGGTTGTGGGTTTTATATGAACCAGAAAGAGTTAAATGTGACCTCATCTGAGCCCTCTATGATTGGCTCAGATCCCTTGTGATGTCAGGACACACACCTACTCGATTAATATTCTATAAGATATTTTGCCCTAGATACAAAGAATTTCCATGTTGAATAAACATGGCTTTGCTTACTGTTCTTGTGGTGTACATATTGAGGCCAGTGAGACCTGTGGCCTTGTCCATAGAACAGCTTCTTGGTATGTCCTAGTTCTGCTGACAGAACTGTAGATTTTCTCTCTAAGAGAAAATCCCCTTAAAGAGCAGGTCTGCACCCCAAGCCTTTTTGACTAACTTAGTCCAAATAACTGAGGCCTACTTAACTTATAACACCTCTCTGATCGAATCTGATAAGAGAGGGATCGTATTGCTGCCTTTACTGCAAACAGATTGTGAATTGATTTCAGCATGAAATCGATTCACCATCTGTGGAGCTGCCGCTGCCCCCCTGCATACATTACCTGATCCGGTCATCTTCTCCGCTCTGGGCTCCAGGGCTGCAGCTTCACTGTACTTCCTGTCCGGGGAAGTTTAAACAGTAGAGGGCACTCTACTGTTTAAACTTCCTGTCCGGACAGGAAGAAGTGAAGCCTGCCGGAGCCCAGCGGAGATGGAGCAGCGGTGATAGCGGGGATACACGCCAGCCGGATCAGGTAATGTATTGCCGCTAGCGTCGGTCATCGGACATTCGGACGCCGCTATCGATGCACTCCCAAACTGCCGGCAATCGAGCGAAATCTTCCACATGGACGGATCGATGGGAACGTTCGATTTCAGATGGAAATCGATTGTTCGGTCAGCGTTTGTTCAATGATTTCACAGCAGATTCGATCACGAAAATTGTTAGGTGTATGGGCCCCTTTACACAGGGGCTAAGGCAAGGAAACAGATCTACACCAGGATTTACTGTCCTCCCCGAGACAAGTGTCAGGTGAGAAATAAAAGCCTGATTTGCTCAGCCTGGAATTAGCTGTTATCTGGGAAGCACATTATATGTGCACTGGGCTGAAAAACTAAATAAATTCAGATTTGTGCTGCAAGAGATTGATTTTTTTTTCCAGATGTTAATTTTGATGTGGGAGCAGTAGTGTTGTACCGTGTTAGCCATCAGTATTATTAGCCGAAAGCTTACTTTTTATTTATCTCTGCTAGTCAATAAATGGTATCATCCTGAATCAAAACTTCTTGAGATTTGATCAATATGTTCAAGTTATATTTAGTAGCTTATCTAGTGAAGGTTGTTGTATCTGTTTTGTTGCATTTTTGTTGTGTAAATACTATAAATAGCGGGTACAAAACAAAATAGACACCGCTATTGGGGTTAACTACAGGAGTCTGTCCAGACTTGCCTATACTAGAAGACAAAAAGCATCCACTACCTAGCATTCCTTGTTACAAGATTAACAGACTGACAGATTAACATGGTCATACTTTATTGTTCTGTATATTCTATATAATCTTTTGTTTCCTTTTAGGTGTGCGTTCTCTTACATTTGAAACTCTATAAAAGAACATCAAAAATAAAGCTAGAAGTGTTTACTGAGTTACATAAGACCACGAGACAATTGCATTTCCTCTGCATTTCTCTGTCTGGATGAAAGACAGCATCCAAATATCTTTCATAATGCCCTGTTGAAAACCATACGAACAAAACAGTAAGTATGAATGCCATTTGGGACTCTTTATGCATGTGAACCACTTATCATTAGATCATTCTTTGCTGGCTACAGTCCAGTAAACACACTTATAATGTGGAAAAAGTTCACATGATGGGACATTGCCAGACAGTGAAAGCACAGAAAGATGGAATCTCAGGTATTTTGCCTTGGAACAAAGTATCTTTATTTATTGCTACAGATGTGCTCAGTCTATAGTAAAAAATATTCGGTGTCACAGACTGTGTACAGGTGGAAGATCTCTTTACAGTATCACAGGGGTACTGTGTTTCTTTCTGAAGTGCTCTTTCACAGGCACAAGTATGAATCTGCCATATTTAGACACCATTCACTTGTAAGTTAACCGATGAGGTGCACTGTAGTTCATGTTGTCACTGTGAGAAAGAATATAGTAATAGAACTTTTAAGATTAACACAAGGAAGGCATGTATTTTGAAGCAGGTGGTTTTGGTGCACGGCATTTACCACTGGGTGCTGAGACCAGGAGCCACATAGCAGCAATGCTATGCTGCATGGGGCGTGTAAGGGTAATTCGGGGCTCCTGCTGTTGCTGGACCCCAAATGGCATTTCCCTCCAATTGCGACAACCAATAGTATTTAATGCCGTCGGCACGTGGCACTTGGCATGTGGCACTTGGCACGTGGAACTTGGCAGTATTTAATAGTATTGAATGCCGTCGGGGAGTTTAGCAACAACACATATATTTTGGGTTTGGGCTTCGTCCGGGAATCCATAGAATAAATTAAAAATGATTGCAAATGTATATAGGTTCAAGCATCTATGAAATATTTAGGATCTTGGTAGTAATATAGAAGAGCTATATGCCCTACATTTCAAAACCTTTTAACACTCTAGGGAGGACTGAGTTACTTAAAGAACACCCGAGGCGAAAATAAACGAATGAAATAAATGATTGAAGCTATCTTCCTTCTGCTAAAAATTACTTTTTAAAATATTCCAGTTTTATTTTATGTTTAAATCTACAAAGTTTTAACTGTTTTATTGTTTGCTCAATGACACATTCATTGAAGTATGCCAAATCTACAAAGTTTTAACTGTTTTATTGTTTGCTTAATGACACATTCATTGAAGTATGCCAGAGCTAAAATCTATGAACTACTGACCCTTTTTATCTCTTTCCTGCTCTCAGAAGCCATTTTCTGCTTGAAAAGTGTTTTATAGTTGGAATTTCTTATCAGTGAGGGTCACACTGTAGTCACTTCCTGTCTGAGTCAGGACTGAGTCAGCCACTTACATACCTGATATTTAGCTCTTTCAGGCAGAGAAAGAAAAAAGGAACACAGCATAGTTATGTTTGTGCTAGGCACTGTACAAACTCATGTCTATTTCATCCTGTCACATGTCACCTCGGGTATCCTTTAAAAGGGACCCTGAGACCTGAAAATGGCCCACGTACAGCACAGCTCTATTGTAGAAATTATTTCATTGGAGGGACTGCGGATGCACTACATCTACACAACAGCCTTCAGTCTCTCTTTGCCCACAGCTGATTTACTGTATAATGCGGCTCACACACTCCAGAGCCATGCTATTGCTTTTCACATGTAGCTATAAAGTAAATAAATAAGCAGGCTGCTAATTAGTTACTTTCTTCAAGGGAAAAGCAATAGCTCTGGAGTGGGTGAGCCGTGTTATAAATCAGCTGTGGGCAAAGAGAGACAGAAGGTTGTTAGCAGAGAGCAGGGAAACAGGCAGCCCAAGGCTTTCATGTCAGGACTCAGGAACAACTGATGTAATGACACTGCTCAGCTGTGTAAGGGAGTAGAATTTGTGTTAGGAGCTATTGTTTTAACACAAGCTCAATGGTGAAATGTATGCTGTCCATATTAAATAACTGATGGTGGGGATAATGGAACAGCATACTTTTTGTCATAGTGCCCCTTTAAACAATGGACAATCTTTAATATATTTGGTTCAGGCTTGCTGGATTGTACCTTTGAAATTTAAATAATCTATAGTTTATATGTAATCCAGTCCTGGATACATAAGTGCACCTTTTGCAAATGTCTGCTGTAACTTTGAAGTGTTGGATGGGTAGAGTAATGCAACTGACAGCATACAGTATTGATAATTGTGTCCATTGACTATCATTATGTCTTTCAATCTGACATGTTAACTGGTTCCGAACCAGGCTGATTAAAATTTACATCTACAAGGAGGCGCTTGGCATTATATTGACATAGGACTGTAAAATACTCCTTTATTTATGCCTGATGAAGCAGGACTATACCTGTGAAACACGTAGTAAAATTGTTTTGGAGTATGCTTTTTTGAAAACTGACAGTTTAATGTCTGCTTCGGGGGAGGTAAGTCCACCACTGCCTCCGTAGCAATTTTAAAGTTTTTAGTATATTTTATTTTTTTATTTTACTTACCTACACTGTCCATCTTAATCCAGTACTTACTACACTATATTGGGCTCTCGGTGTCTCTTTCTTTTATAAAATGTACACTCTGTTTATGTCCTGATATTCATGCCATGGTGTAGATCTGAATCAGCCATTTTGCACGGTCTTGTCGCTCTCACCGTTCACGTTACTCTTCATGTCACTGTGCTCACTGTTCATGATGCTGATAGCAGAGCTTCCCTATATCAGGCAGGAGCCAATTTCATTGGCTTCTGACCCTATGATTACTGTGAACTAATCCCAGTAATAACATTGCAAAATAGGGAAAGGACTGCTCTGGTTCACAAAGGATCAGAGCCGTCCGGCACGCAAGTAGTTGAACAACTTTTTTCAGTGTTTACGATCTTAGAGATGACATCTTGGATGTGACTTTGTTTCCATAGTTGTTTCGATATATCACAAATTACAATTACGTCACCATCAACCTTTTGCAGTGTGGTTATCCCTCAACTGCTAATTTTCCTGTTGATTTTTACAGAAAATAAAAACATGATGTTCAGAGCAGGACAAGCAGATCATGATAATAACTAAGAAAAGATGCCCTGTCCATGATTCTCCTAAACTGAAAAGGCCATAAGGTAACTGTGAATATCAGATACGGGATGTATATACTTTGTAAAGTTCAAACAATACATGTTGCTTTTACTCACTAATATAATAATCTAGTTACATGAATGTTATGGTTTATCTAAGATTCTAGGGTGAAAGTGATATGTTCAAGTCAGCTTAGAATAATATAATTATCAGAATGACATTTAGACATGCTGTATAACATTTTGATACCCTTTAATACCCTTTAAAAATGAGTCATGTAACACAAGTGGGTGGGCGGTGATTTTATCTTAAATACATAAAGCAAAAACCCATGAGCACAAATTGTGCTGGCCTTAGGTAGAAAACAAGGACATGAAAAAAAGAAAGAAAGCCAAAACGACACTGTTTGTTTGAACAGAGTTAACCTAACTTATAAATATTGTTTAGATTAACTACTACTATAATTTGAAAAGTGAATCAATTTAAGCATAACATTTGTACACGGTATCCCATTTTGTCCTTTTCAAGAGCTTCAAGCATTTTCTGTTGTTACCTAACTAGTCATGTGCACAACAATAAAATCTTGTACTGCTCACACAGCCTTTGTATAAACATATTTTGGATCAACCTAACCTTTTGATATTTCAGCGAATGTTGCAAAAATACCGTACTCAGTGTATACTGTTAAATTGGGCCAGAAGAGTAGACTGACATTATAATGGTAAGAAGGCTTTTTTTTTTTTTTTGCTTCGGGAGCATATTCGATTTACAGGTCTGAATTTATACCATAATCATTTATGTAAGTTACATACCTTATTACGTACATTTGAATCATGTTCATGTAGGCACCAAGGAGAAATGCTTAATTATTTGATGTCAATATACTAGTAGATAATGTAAAAACCTTTATTTGATGACACCATCATATTTTTCTAATTCAATGTACATAACATATTCTAATTTTACTAAAGCCTTAAAGAGGCAGTCATTTATTCAGGATACCAACTTTTACTGTAATTTTCTTGGTTTCAGAATCAGAAACAATCCCTATATGTATATACCGTGTTTCCCCGAATTTAAGACCTACTCTGAAAATAAGGCATAGCTTATATTTCGAGTATTCTCGAAATATAAGCCATCCTCCTTATATAAGACCTAGTGGCAAGGGACACAGCCGGCGCTGGGGACCTACTCCCTGACCCTCGCCCGCTCGCTTTACCTCTTAAGTTTTCGGCTTCGCCATTAAGAAAGTCCGGATCCCCTGCTGCTTATCCTCTGCATAATCCAAACCGCAGATCAGTGGTGACGTCAGCCATGTAGTCCGGTAGCAGCCCTATACAAGAAGTAAACAGAGATCACTTCCTGTATACGGCAGTGCTTACCAGACTACATGAGCTGCCTTTACAGCTAATTCATGGTCTGAATTATGCGAGGGATAAGCAGCAGGGGATCCGGACTTTCTGAATGGAGGGGACCGGGAGCGGAGAACTTAAGAGGTAAAGCGAGCGGGCGGGAACTGAGGAGGCAAAGCGGCGGGCAGGCAGGCGGATCAGTTTGTAACAATGGAGATTTAACAATGGAGATTTAACTATAGCCAGGAGGAATCTGGCTATACACTAAAGGGAGATCTGGCTACCCCCCAGAATGTAAGACCTCCCTGAAAATAAGCCCTAGCACATCTTCTGAAGGACAAATTATTATAAGACAGGGACTTATTTTTGGGGAAACACAGTATTGTCAGGTATAGGTTCAGGCTAGCACACCGGCGTCAGGATGCAAACAATTCTGTTTATTGCCTCATCAGCACATATATGTAACAATTGTTTTGGGGCCACGGCGGGTGCCCTTCTTCAGACAGTGCAAACAAAACCCGCCATGGCCCCAAAACAATTGTTACATATATGTGCTGATAAAGCAATAAACAGAATTGTTTGCATCCTGACACCGATGTGCTAGCCTGAACCTATACTTGACTGTTTATTTTCTTAGTGCTTGGGCTTAGCACCTACAGGCTATGCTCTCACCCCTTGGGTAAAATGTGCCACCTCTACAATCTTCTGTTCTTGATTATATCTATATATTGGTATGTAGCCCCACCTTCCCACTGATGATTAGCCTAATCTACTTAGCAATACGGAATTCTTCTCCCAGAGCATTCTGGGAGACCACACATTATTTATACTGGCTTTGAAATTCTCAGAAACAGACACTCTTCAGAGTTTCCCCTAACAAGACTAAAGTTGTCAATACCTGTGATAAATGTTGGAATATAAATCAGGGTGAGGAAAGATTTTACAATGGGCAAACACTGACTAAGTATTTTATAAATATATATTGTAAAAAATGACTTGAGTGAAATTAATTTTGCATGATTGGTCAGTAAGGATGAAGTAAGGGTAAACATGGGAACCCAGACTATAAAGCCAAGAATATGTACTTACAATATGTTCAAAGAAGTATCAGTAGAACAGAAAACTTCCTGTTGATCAACAGCAAAAACACAACATTGTAACCAAAGTGAATACAATTCTAAATGATATCTTATAACAATATCTATATTTAGGAATATATAGACATACAGTACATATCTCACATTTTTGTGAAAATTTTAATATATCTTTTCATGGGACAATACAGAAGATATGACATTTCATACAGTGTAATGTAGTCAGTGTACATTTTGTATAAAAGTGTAAATTTGCCTTCCCATCAAAAAAACTCAACATACGGATATTAATGTCTATACCACTGGCAATAAAAGTGAGTACATCCCTAAGTGAAGAATGTCAAAATTGTGCCGAAAGTGTTAAATGTTTGTGCGCCCACTGTTATATTTCCAGCACTGCCTTAACTCTCTTGGGCATCGAGTCCACTAGAGCTTCACAAGTTGCTACTGAAATCCTCTTCCACTACTACATGATGAAGTTGGTGGTTGTTAGAGACCTTGCATTTCTCCACCTTCCATTTTGGAATGCCACAGTATTCAGTATGTCACAGTACATGTTGGCATTCATGGTCCCCTCTATGAACTGTAGCTCCCAAGTGCTGGCAGCATTCATGCAGCCCCACCACCATGCTTGACACACTTATGGTACACTTGCCTTGGTACTCCTTGTCATGGATGAGCCGTGGAAAAATGCAATCCCAATAGGTTTTCTGCACCGATTGTGATTAACTGTACAATCCCAATTGTATGTGTAGTTCTAGCAGAATGCAAATAACTTGGGGTCTGGCCATTCTAGCAGATCTCTATTCATGTGAATCCATATGTTCTCCAGGGAAGCCAATGTTTGTGTAATTAACAAGAATAAAAAGGGGTTCCTTCATTGGCAGATAACAATTTGGTTTGAATTTCTAAGATAAAAAGAAAGCCATTTGCTGCCCAGAGCAGAGCTGAGCTTTGCCTCAGCAGGTGACCAGACCTGCTGGCATGACTGAGCAGATATAAACTAAATGTATTATATGATTTTTGTGCCTTGTAAAGGATGCCGTACATATGATAAGTATGGAAATTATATCATTTTGTTGGTCAGAATCCGCTGACTATTCTAATCTCAATCTTATGACACTGACATCCTCAACCACCGAGATATTACTTTTGGTGCAACTGATTGGGCTAGACTATTGGTCCTTGGTCTTGTTAAAACCCCCTGGACCCACTGTGTATAAATCTGTTATAAGCGCAAATATGGAATTTATTGTTTTTTAATTACAGTGTTCTACAGTTTAAACCTAAAATCTCCCTGCAATCAGAATCAGAATCAGAATAGATTTTATTCGCCAAGTACAGGATCGTACAAGGAATTGTTGTTGGCACTACAGAGCAGCAAACCTTCATGGACAGGAACATAACTATGATTGACAGCATACATATAATTACACATAGACTACAGGATTTTAGGAGTACAAAAATACAGTACAAAATACACTGGGCGAATACCCAAAACAAGCAGTTTTACAGCATCCACTATGCAATATGCGACGCAGCCCCGGTAGCAGTTAGCGTGTCACAGGGATGGCGAAGAGGGACGCTGAGTTGAGGGCCTGGACAGCTTGGGGGAAGAAAGAGTCCCTGTGTCTGGAGGTCTTGGTGGAGATAGATCTGAGGCGGCGCCCCAGTGGGAGAAGATTGAGTAGCGATTGCCAGGGTGGGAGTGATCTTTTGCAATCCTGGTTGCTCTGGACAGCAGCCTGGAGTGGTGCAGGAGCTCTAGGGGTGGCAGGGAGGTGCCGATGATCCTCTCTGCAGATTTGATAACTCTCTGTAGTTTGTGTTTGTCCCTGGCGGAAGCCCCGGGGTACCAAACAATGATGGAGGAGCAGAGTACCGACTCGATGGTGGAGGAGTAGAAACGGGTCAGAAGGGCGCGGGACATGCCGAACTTTTTTAGCTGGCGCAGAAAGTACAGCCGTTGTTGGGCCTTTTTTTGCAGTCTGGAGGAGTTGCCGTCCCACCTTAGATCACTAGAGATGGTGGTGCCTAGGAGGCGAGCGCTGGGGACCCTGGAGACCTCAGAGCCCTCAATGAGCACCGGTGGGAGGACAGGTTTTTCTTCCTAAAATCAATGGTTAGTTCAACAGTTTTAGCTGCATTGAGGACAAGCTTGTTGGCCTTGCACCAGTTGCAGATCCTTTCTATCTCCTGGTGGTAGGCTTGTTCGCCACTCTTGTCCATGAGGCCTATGATGGTGGTATCGTCAGCGAATTTAATCACTTTGACTGAGTCAGACTGTGATGTGCAGGAGTTTGTATATAGGGAGAACAAGATCGGGGAGAGGACACAGCCTTGGGGGGCACCTGTGTTTGTGGTTTGCTCACGTGAGAAAAGGGAGTCAAGCTTCACCACTTGGGTTCTGTTGGAGAGGAAGTCTTTCAGCCATGTGCAGATGGAGGGGTGCAGGTTGAGTTGGATCAGCTTGTCATAAAGGATGTTGGGGCTGATGGTATTGAAAGCGGAGCTGAAGTCGAGGAGGAGGATTCTGGCATAAGAGTCCGGTTTGTCCAGGTGGGACAGGATGTGCTCCAGGCTGATGTTGATAGCATCATCTACTGACCTGTTGGTTCTGTAGGCAAACTGGAGAGGGTCAGTTTGGACAGCTATGGAGGCTTTCACGTGTGACAGCAAGGAGATGGACTTGGTTGGTTTGTAAACCGGTTTGGTTGGTTTGTAAACCGGAGGGGGCAGGCTTTGTCCCACCCCAAAACTAGCTTCAATAAAACCAAGGTGCATGCAGGGAGGAGCTGTCCTCCATTTTACCATCGTAAGGATTGCATGCAGCTAACATGAGGACAAACCTAGCTGCCATCTTGTTTGAACTCTGATCCAGAAACAAAGAACTTTCCATGTGCCCGGATTTCCTCAAAGGAACATATTTCATCTGAACTTAAGTACCGTATTTTTCGGACTATAAGACGCACTTTTTCTTCCTAAAAAGTGTGTGGGGGGGGGGGGGGAGTCAGTGCGTCTTATGGTCCGAATGTACAAAATTTGGACCACATACATATATCGCGCCGGTGATGCATTCTTCTCCCAGCAATGCCCCAAGCCTAGTGCAGAGCCAGCGCGATCTGTAATTCAGCCAGCGCAAGCCCATCTTCAATCAAAGTAATGCTGACAACATGTCCCTCGGTAGCAATCCGTGCACAGCCAGTGCGAGTCTATAATAGCCAATAATAATAATATACAGCTCCCCCGCACAATCCCCGTGGCAGCGATCCATTCAGCCAGTGCAAGTCTATGTCTATTAAAGTTATTGCTGACATGTCCCTCAGTAGCAATCCGTGCACAGCCAGAGCCAGTATAATGCTGATTATAGCCAATAATGATAATACACAGCCCCCCGCACAATCCCCGTTGCAGCCAGTGATATCTAATGCGGAGCGCAGCAGAAGTGCAATTACCGATCTAGCTGGCGCGTCCTCCATCTTCTCCAGTCTTCAGCCGGTGTAGTGTAATGCTATCAAACACAGCACCGGCACGCTGCAAGTCTCTTCCATACTTCCCGGTGTAGTGCGCTCTCCCTGCCTATTGGCCGCGATACCTCAATCCTGATTGGCTGCCAGCCCTGCAATGCGTAGTGGTTGGGCTTCTTGGTCCCACCCGCAGAGGTATCGCGGCCAATAGGCAGGGGGAGCGCACTACACCGGGAAGTATGGAAGAGACTTGCAGCGTGCCGGTGCTGTGTTTGATAGCATTACACTGCACCGGCTGAAGACTGGAGAAGATGGAGGACGCGCCAGCTAGATCGGTAATTGCACTTCTGCTGCGCTCCGCATTAGATATCACTGGCTGCAACGGGGATTGTGCGGGGGGCTGTGTATTATCATTATTGGCTATAATCAGCATTATACTGGCTCTGGCTGTGCACGGATCGCTACCGAGGGACATGTCAGCAATAACTTTAATAGACATAGACTTGCACTGGCTGAATGGATCGCTGCCACGGGGATTGTGCGGGGGGGGGGGCTGTATATTATTATTATTGGCTATTATAGACTCGCACTGGCTGTGCACGGATTGCTGGCGGATTGTGCAGGGACATGTTGTCAGCAATAACTTTGATAGGCGATAGACTTGCACTGGCTGAATTATGGATTTAGGTTTTATCATTAGAGGTCGTTTGTGTTAGGGTACGGTCAGCCTTGGGAGGAGATATATCAAGGGCAAGCTTCTGCTGCATCATCCTGGGCAGATCTACTCCACACTAGGCACCTCATCACTTGTTTGTACTCCACATTTGCCCAGAGGCACATAAATAATCCCCAAGGCTGTCTATTTAGGTCTCCCTCATTCCTGAATTGTCATTCCCTTTACATCTGCACTTGTACCTAGTGTTGCAGGGATTCCTTTTTCAGGGATTAGTGTAGCTGGTGGGGGCAGCAGGAGTTGGTGTAGCTTAGATAGACAGCTTGGGGGGTATAAACTTCACAAGATGCCCCTGCAGCATAGATGCAACCAGGTTTAGGTATATATATATTTTTTCCTGGATTTTATCCTCTAAACATAGGTGCGTCTTATGGTCCGGAGCGTCTTATAGTCCGAAAAATACGGTATGTGTTTATTTTCTTTCCTCTTTATTTTACACTGGGTTGCTCTTCTCTTTAATCGCTATTTTTAATGATTTTCTGTATATATTAATTATTTATATTGCATTTATAATAAAATACTTCTATGTCATTTTTCTCAGCTGCACCTTACTATTCAGCCAACCAGACAGAATCTTAGCTTTCTGAAGAGACGCTACTCAGCAGTACTGTTCGTTATAGTCAAATAGTGTGTTTTAACAGTTTTATTTGCAGGTCTCAGAATAAGTGAGAGCAGGTCCTCTGTCCTCCTATAGAGAGGGTGGCAGCTTTGTACCCTGAAATAGTGTGTAGTTTGTATTACTGTAGATCGCAAGCTCCCGTCTAGCCTGTCTGCTGACAAAATTCCAGCAGTTTCAACTCATCGATTGTGTCCAAAAGGTTGGATGGTCTGTGGGTTGAAATACATAGGAAGGCATTGAGCGGTCCAGCCTTTAGGGGACCTGTGATACTCCTCACATTGCTGCCACACACACTTGGAAACATCGGAACCAAGTAAGTGTATTATCTTAGTCTCATCAGATAACAAGACATGGTTCCAGTAATCCATGTCCTTAGTTTGCTTGCCTACAGCTGACTTTCTTGTGCATCTTTATAGGAGGCTTGCTTCTGTGATAAGAGCCATGCAGAACAATTTGATTCAGATTACACAGCTTGCATTCAAAACAGATGCAGCGAATGGAGAATGTTAGCTTCCAAAAACAGTGTGGGCGCAGATTGGTCAGTACTAGACTCTTCCACCATGATGAGGGGTCCCCAGGGAAGAACTAACAATTAAAAACACAGTGTAAACCTGGGGCAGCTAACTATAAAATGGTCTACACATTTTCTAGAGAAGAGCAAAAAATTGGCAGCGTTCCTAATCAGGCTGCAACTGAAATGAAACCAACAGAGGTGTGCAACACCCCCCAGGGACTTAAATACACACCTTGAATACAAATCAGATGTATACTATGCGCTAAACCCTAAACTAGAAAAAATGAATACAAATTGATACACATGAATGCAGCTAGCCACAAGTAGACTTACATTTTTGTACAACAGAAGGAAATTGCAGCACTTCCAAATGCAGGCTGCACCCGAATTGACCAGCTGCATAGAAGTTCAGAGTCCTCAGTTGCAGCCTCATTAGGAGCACAGCCAAATTTTTGCTGTTCTCTAGAAAATGTGTAGACCATTTTATGACTAGCTGCTCCAAGTGTACACTGTTTTAGTTGTTAGTTAGAGGTTAGGTCTCTTCCATGGGCACTCCTCATCATGGTGGAAGAGTCTGGTACTGAACAATCTGCACGCAAACTGTTTTTGGAGGCTAACGTTCTCCATTCGATGCATCTGTTTTGAATGCTAGCTGTGTAATCTGCCCGTGTATTGGCTCTGCACATCCATGCAGCTGGTCAATTCGGTGGCAGCCTACATTTGGAAGTGCTGCCAATATCTCCTGTTGTACAAAAATGTAAGTCTACTTATGGCTAGCTGCAACACCAGCATTAACCACTGCAAGTTACTTGATATTGTGGGATATTATTTGCACAACTCCTCCTCCACAGTTGTTCATTCAACTCTGACTCTTTGTGAATGAGCGAAAATGATGATATTCTTTTTGCATAAATTTTCATGAAAATAATGTAAAATTTAACTTTTGAGCAAAAATGCTATTGAAGATCATTTTGTAATAAGTTTTTGATTTTTCACATTTTTCAAGTATTTTTGCGCTGACTTGTTCACGTTCTAGGGTTTTTACCCCTTATTGTTCCTGACATTTTTAACACTTAAGCTGAGTCAATTTGATACAGCAGTCATTTTGTATTACTTATGCCATCTTATTGATGGATATCTTGGTTTTTTTTTCTGTACAGTCTAGGCTTTCTTTGGGTAATATTTTTCTCCCAAAACTATTTTATTTTATAGTCATTTTATACAGTGTATAGGAGAGCAGCCCATCCAGCTCGTGATAATTAAAAATGGCGCACAGCGCCAGGGGAATGAAAAGGGCGCCGCATACACTTACATTATATAACGCTATTTAGCATTATAAGTGTTAAAAAATGGCGCAGGCAGTGTGCCTTACACTTATAACGCTAAATAGCGTTATAAGTGTTCACAAATGCAGAGGGAGGAGAGAGGCAGCGGGACTCGGGGCAGAGAGAGGCAGCGGAGCTCGGGGCAGAGAGAGGCAGCGGAGCTCGGGGCAGAGAGAGGCAGCGGGGTTCGGGGCAGAGAGAGGCAGCGGGGCTCGGGGCAGAGAGAGGCAGCGGGGCTCGGGGCAGAGAGAGGCAGCGGGGGTCGTGGCAGAGAGAGGCAGCAGGACACTGGAGGGCAAAGGCATCAGGGGAGGATGTGTGCAGAGACATACATTACCTTGTCCTGGGCAGCCGATCGCTCCTTCCCTCCGCTCTTGCACTTCTTCCATTTGTTTGCTGTAGTGCTGCAGCCGGTCAATCACCATATGGCTTCAGTCTCCGCATGGTGATTGGCCGGCTGCAGGACTATAGCAAACAAATGGAAGAAGTGCAGGAGCGGAGGGAAGGAGCGATCGGCTGCCCAGGACAAGGTAATGCATGTCTCTGCACACATCCTCCCCTTATGCCTTTGCCCTCCAGTGTCCTGCTGCCTCTCTCTGCCCCGACCCCAGCTGCCTCTCTCTGCCCCGACTACAGCTGCCTCTCTCTGCCCCGAGCCCCGCTGCCTATACTAGCAGCCCCCTGTATTTTTTCATGGCGCACCGCTCTGCAATAAATGTATCATAAAACGCTATTTACCGTTTTAATGTATTTACGTTAAAATGGTAAATATCATTTTATGATACATTTATCGGCAGAACGGTGTGCCATTTTTCTCCCTACGCCATTTTCAGATGGACCCCATCCAGCTTGCCCACCCAGTTCTCTTTGCTCCCTCAGCAGTGACATCAGCCTGCTTCCTTGTGAGGTGAGCGAGCAGGTACAGAAGAAGGGTCAAAAGAATGATGGCCAGGAAATGAGAAACACCATACTAAAAGGGAAAGAGTTGTGGCTCCGTAGCTGAACCTGCTTTCACATCTGGATTTGTGGGTTTGCAAACCTCCAAGCAGTGGCATACAGGTTTGCCCATCATGGCTACATACAGTAACAAACTGCACTGCAAGAAGTTCACCTATTACTATTAATGACTTATTGGTCATGGTGACTTCTGCCAATGACTACATAGTCAGGATGGCAATCCTCTCAGTGAACTTGTGAGAACTCCCACTCCAAACACATAGACACACCTTTCTCAGTTCTTGTTGGTTCTTTTATAACCTATGGGCAGGGAATGCAGTAATTTCCCACACCAGATAGGCTGTAAAACAATTACTTACACTGGTATAGTGGTGCAGTACTAAAAACAAAAACAAGGAGCAATCTTGGCAAACAGCCGACAAAGTAGACTTAGTTTTTCTCCTCTAGACTACAATGGGTTTATTGACTGCTGTGCTTTGTAGTTACAGGAAAAGAGATAGAATCTCAGTTCTGGAGCATTCATTTTTTTCCACGTTGACTAATTGCTTTACATGTGTTGATTTACGGTAAGCGTTAAGCTCCACTGGATGAAAATCAGTAGGCTGATTATCTGTACTGGCAAATCCAGAGCGCTTGTATGTTAATTGGAATGCAGCTGTCTTTCATTGGTTATTTCAACATGCGCTGACTGTATTTTTCAAACATAGTTTCCAGGTGATTTAGCAACAGACATTCCTGTCCCAGAGCTAATGTGGCTCTAATCATGGAGTTCTGACACAGTGCTGATTATACTGGCAGGGAAACCCACTGTGATAATACAGGGGATTTCATTCCACAGTGAATATAGAGAATCCTTTTTACATAATCAGTTCCAAATCGTTTCAAAAAGTACTAAACGTTTCCTTCCTCAGCAGACAACACCTCTGTCATTTTACTAACTATTTATAATACAGTTTCCATAGATTAAACAATGTCTGAACAGCCTATGTCTGTACTTTATGTATACAGTAGACAGACTAATGGCAGAATCGTCAAATATTTTTCCACTTGCATAAAAATTATGAAAAAAATTTAAAATGCTATTTTCAGAAGACATTTGGGATCATAATGTTTATTGGAGGCCAGTAGATATGGAATAAGTGGATACTGACCCTGAGAACTAAAGGTCTAAGTCATTGATAGGCGGTCCTTTAACCACTTCGGGACCACAGTCTTTTCGCCCCTTAAGGACCAGAGCCTTTTTCTCCATTCAGACCACTGCAGCTTTCACGGTTTATTGCTCGGTCATACAACCTACCACCTAAATGAATTTTACCTCCTTTTCTTGTCACTAATACAGCTTTCTTTTGATGCTATTTGATTGCTGCTGCGAGTTTTACTTTTTATTATATTCATCAAAAAAGACATGAATTTTGTCAAAAAAATGACTTTTTTAACTTTCTGTGCTGACATTTTTCAAATAAAGTAAAATTTCCTATACATTTGAGCGCGAAAGTTATTCTGCTACATGTCTTTGATAAAAAAAAAAACATTCAGTGTATATTTATTGGATTGGGTAAAAGTTATAGCGTTTACAAACTATGGTGCCAAAAGTGAATTTTCCCATTTTCAAGCATCTCTGACTTTTCTGCGCACCTGTCATGTTTCATGAGGGGCTAAAATTCCAGGATAGTACAAATACCCCCCAAATGACCCCATTTTGGAAAGAAGACATCCCAAAGTATTCAGTGAGAGGCATGGTGAGTTCATAGAAGATTTTATTTTTTGTCACAAGTTAGCGGAAAATGACAGTTTGTGACAAAAAAAAAAAAAAAAAAAAGTTTCCATTTCTTCTAACTTGCGACAAAAAAAAATGAAATCTGCCACGGACTCACTATGCTCCTCTCTGAATACCTTGAAGTGTCTACTTTCCAGAATGGGGTCATTTGTGGGGTGTGTTTACTGTCCTGGCATTTGGGGGGTGCCTAATTGTAAGCACCCCTGTAAAGCCTAAAGATGCTCATTGGACTTTGGGCCCCTTAGCGCAGTTAGGCCGCAAAAAAGTGCCACACATGTGGTATTGCCGTACTCAGGAAAAGTAGTATAATGTGTTTTGGGGTGTATTTTTACACATACACATGCTGGGTGGGAGAAATATCTCCGTAAATGACAATTTTTTTATTTTTTTTACACACAATTGTCTATTTATAGAGATATTTCTCCCACTCAGCATGGGTATGTGGAAAAATACACCCCAAAACACATTATACTACTTCTCCTGAGTACGGCGATACCACATGTGTGGCACTTTTTTGCACCCTAACTGCGCTAAGGGGCCCAAAGTCCAATGAGTACCTTTAGGATTTCACAGGTCATTTTGAGAAATTTCGTTTCAAGACTACTCCTCACGGTTTAGGGCCCCTAAAATGCCAGGACAGTATAGGAACCCCACAAATTACCCCATTTTAGAAAGAAGACACCCCAAGGTATTCCGTTAGATGTATGGTGAGTTCATAGAAGATTTTTTTTTTTTGTCACAAGTTAGCGGAAATTGATTGTAATTGTTTTTTTTCACAAAGTGTCATTTTCCGCTAACTTGTGACAAAAAATAAAATCTTCTATGAACTCGCCATTCTCCTAACGGAATACCTTGGGGTGTCTTCTTTCTAAAATGGAGTCATTTGTGGGGTTCCTATACTGCCCTGGCATTTTAGGGGCCCTAAACCGTGAGGAGTAGTCTTGAAACCAAATGTGGCAAAATGACCTGTGAAATCCTAAAGGTACTCATTGGACTTTGGGCCCCTTAGCGCACTTAGGGTGCAAAAAAGTGCCACACATGTGGTACCGCCGTACTCAGGAGAAGTAGTATAATGTGTTTTGGGGTGTATTTTTACACATACCCATGCTGGGTGGGAGAAATATCTCTGTAAATGACAATTATTTGATTTTTTTTACACACAATTGTCCATTTACAGAGAGATTTCTCCCACCCAGCATGGGTATGTATAAAAATACACCCCAAAACACATTATACTACTTCTTCTGAGTACGGCGATACCACATGTGTGACACTTTTTTGCAACCTAGGTGCGCTAAGGGGCCTAACGTCCTATTCACAGGTCATTTTGAGGCATTTGGATTCTAGACTACTCCTCACGGTTTAGGGCCCCTAAAATGCCAGGGCAGTATAGGAACCCCACAAGTGACCCCATTTTAGAAAGAAGACACCCCAAGGTATTCTGTTAGGAGTATGGTGAGTTCATAGAAGATTTTTTTTTGTCACAAGTTAGCGGAAAATGACACTTTGTGAAAAAAAAAACAATACATATCAATTTCCGCTAACTTGTGACAAAAAATAAAATCTTCTATGAACTCATCATACACCTAAAAGAATACCTTGGGGTGTCTTCTTTCTAAAATGGGGTCACTTGTGGGGTTCCTATACTGCCCTGGCATTTTAGGGGCCCTAAACCGTGAGGAGTAGTCTTGAACCCAAATGTCTCAAAATGACCTGTGAAATCCTAAAGGTACTCATTGGACTTTGGGCCCCTTAGCACAGTTAGGCTGCAAAAAAGTGTCACACATGTGGTATCGCCGTACTCAGAAGAAGTAGTATAATGTGTTTTGTGGTGTATTTTTACATATAACCATGCTGGGTGGGAGAAATATCTCTGTAAATGACACATTTTTGATTTTTTTTACACACAATTGTCCATTTACAGAGAGATTTCTCCCACCCAGCATGGGTATGTGTAAAAATACACCACAAAACACATTATACTACTTCTCCTGAGTATGGCGATACCACATGTGTGACACTTTTTTGCAGCCTAGGTGCGCTAAGGGGCCCAACGTCCTATTCACAGGTCATTTTGAGGCATTTGTTTTCTAGACTACTCCTCACGGTTTAGGGCCCCTAAAATGCCAGGGCAGTATAGGAACCCCACAAGTGACCCCATTTTAGAAAGAAGACACCCCAAGGTATTCCGTTAGGGGTATGGTGAGTTCATAGAAGATTTTATTTTTTCTCACAAGTTAGTGAAAAATGACACTTTGTGAAAAAAACAATAACAATCCAATTTCCGCTAACTTTTGACAAAAAATAAAATATTCTATGAACTCATCATACACCTAACAGAATACCTTGGGGTGTCTTCTTTCTAAAATGGGGTCACTTGTGGGGTTCCTATACTGCCCTGGCATTTTACGGGCCCAAAACTGTGAGTAGTCTGGAAACCAAATTTCTCAAAATGACTGTTCAGGGGTATAAGCATCTGCAAATTTTGATGACAGGTGGTCTATGAGGGGGCAAATTTTGTGGAATCGGTCATAAGCAGGGTGGCCTCTTAGATGACAGGATGTATTGGGCCTGATCTGATGGATAGGAGTGCTAGGGGGGTGACAGGAGGTGATTGATGGGTGTCTCAGGGGGCGGTTAGAGGGGAAAATAGATGCAATCAATGCACTGGGGAGGTGATCGGAAGGGGGTCTGAGGGGGATCTGAGGGTTTGGCCGAGTGATCAGGAGCCCACACGGGGCAAATTAGGGCCTGATCTGATGGGTAGGTGTGCTAGGGGGTGACAGGAGGTGATTGATGGGTGTCTCAAGGTGTGATTAGAGGGGGGAAATAGATGCAAGCAATGCACTGGCGAGGTGATCAGGGCTGGGGTCTGAGGGCGTTCTGAGGTGTGGGCGGGTGATTGGGTGCCCGCAAGGGGCAGATTAGGGTCTAATCTGATGGGTAACAGTGACAGGTGGTGATAGGGGGTGATTGATGGGTAATTAGTGGGTGTTTAGAGGAGAGAATAGATGTAAACAATGGATTTGGGAGGTGATCTGATGTCGGATCTGCGGGCGATCTATTGGTGTGGGTGGGTGATCAGATTGCCCGCAAGGGGCAGGTTAGGGGCTGATTGATGGGTGGCAGTGACAGGGGGTGATTGATGGGTGGCAGTGACAGGGGGTGATTGATGGGTGATTGACAGGTAATCAGTGGGTTATTACAGGGGAGAACAGATGTAAATATTGCACGGGCGAATTGATAAGGGGGGGGTCTGAGGGCAATCTGAGCGTGTGGGCAGGTGATTGGGTGCCCGCAAGGGGCAGATTAGGGTCTAATCTGATGGGTAACAGTGACAGGTGGTGATAGGGGGTGATTGATGGGTAATTAGTGGGTGTTTAGAGGAGAGAATAGATGTAAACAATGGATTTGGGAGGTGATCTGATGTCGGATCTGCGGGCGATCTATTGGTGTGGGTGGGTGATCAGATTGCCCGCAAGGGGCAGGTTAGGGGCTGATTGATGGGTGGCAGTGACAGGGGGTGATTGATGGGTGGCAGTGACAGGGGGTGATTGATGGGTGATTGACAGGTAATCAGTGGGTTATTACAGGGGAGAACAGATGTAAATATTGCACGGGCGAATTGATAAGGGGGGGGTCTGAGGGCAATCTGAGCGTGTGGGCAGGTGATTGGGTGCCCGCAAGGGGCAGATTAGGGTCTAATCTGATGGGTAACAGTGACAGGTGGTGATAGGGGGTGATTGATGGGTAATTAGTGGGTGTTTAGAGGAGAGAATAGATGTAAACAATGGATTTGGGAGGTGATCTGATGTCGGATCTGCGGGCGATCTATTGGTGTGGGTGGGTGATCAGATTGCCCGCAAGGGGCAGGTTAGGGGCTGATTGATGGGTGGCAGTGACAGGGGGTGATTGATGGGTGGCAGTGACAGGGGGTGATTGATGGGTGATTGACAGGTAATCAGTGGGTTATTACAGGGGAGAACAGATGTAAATATTGCACGGGCGAATTGATAAGGGGGGGGTCTGAGGGCAATCTGAGCGTGTGGGCAGGTGATTGGGTGCCCGCAAGGGGCAGATTAGGGTCTAATCTGATGGGTAACAGTGACAGGTGGTGATAGGGGGTGATTGATGGGTAATTAGTGGGTGTTTAGAGGAGAGAATAGATGTAAACAATGGATTTGGGAGGTGATCTGATGTCGGATCTGCGGGCGATCTATTGGTGTGGGGGGGTGATCAGATTGCCCGCAAGGGGCAGATCAGGGGCTGATTGATGGGTGGCAGTGACAGGGGGTGATTGACGGGTGATTGACAGGTGATTGACAGGTGATTGACAGGTGATCAGGGGGGATAGATGCATACAGTACACGGGGGGGGGGGTCTGGGGGGGGGTCTGGGGAGAATCTGAGGGGTGGGGGGGTGATCAGGAGGGAGTAGGGGGCAGATTAGGGACTTAAAAAAAAAATAGCGTTGACAGATAGTGACAGGGAGTGATTGATGGGTGATTAGGAGGGTGACTGGGTGCAAACAGTGGTCTGGGGGGTGGGCAGGGGGGGGTCTGAGGGGTGCTGTGGGCGATCAGGGGGCAGGGGGGGGGAAATCAGTGTGCTTGGGTGCAGACTAGGGTGGCTGCAGCCTGCCCTGGTGGTCCCTCGGACACTGGGACCACCAGGGCAGGAGGCAGCCAGTATAATAGGCTTTGTATACATTACAAAGCCTATTATACACTGTTGCAGCGGCGATCCGGATGCCAGTAACCCGCCGGCGCTTCCGAACGGCCGGCGGGTTACGGCGAACGGGGGGCGGAGCCAGTCCCCGGCGGCTGATCGCGTCACGAATGACGCGATCGCCGCATAGCCACTCCCGCAGCCGCCCCCGCCGATGGGCGTATTGCGGTCGTTTGGGCCCAGACTTTGCCGCCGCCCATCGGCTGGGGGCGGTCGTTATGTGGTTAAATAGTACAGCAGTGTGATTTAGCCTCATTTGCCCTGCACATGTACACATTGATGCATATGTTTGCTATCCGTACAAGACAGCATGGGCTTAACAGTAGCCCCTGCAACCCCTGCAATTGCAGGATTGCCAAGGGGGCTTTGGGGGCCTCTCCTCCTCCCATCCACATGAGGAGTAGCGCACGGAGCACTCTCTCATGGCTGCCATTCACCGACTCCCTATCATCACATGACCGATGCAAGTCATGTGATCAATAGCTCAGCGAAGGGCAGCACAGAGTGCTGCTGCTGTGAGGCACAGAGATTTATGATGCTGGAAGCAGGAAAATAAAATGTTCCCTGCTCTTCTCTGCATGGTGGGAGGAAGGGAGTGGCAGGAATGTTTGTTTACCGGTTGCCTTCCTGGTCCCAGGGGGAGGGGGGAGCTGATGACCTAGCGGGTCCCATGAGTGGTAGTTACGCCCCTGTAAGACAGGTTTCTGTCCCATTCTCTAATCTAGATAAAGTTGTGCAACACACATGTGGATTTCCTGTCTGGCCCATTAGATGTGAATATTAACAGATTTTTTTTCTCATTTTTTACAGCCGACTGACAGCAGATCTAAAACTAAATATTTCCCCAACTGGTAATTGTATATACAGCTTAACCAGTTCACCCCCTAGTGGTTTTTACCCTAACAGACCAGAGCAAATGTTACCTGTCAGTGCTTCTCCCTTTTATTCCCTAATAACTTTATTACTACTTATCACAACAAAATGATCTATACCTCATTTTTTTCATCACTAATTAGGCTTTCTGTGGGTAGTACATTTTGCTAAGATTTTTTTTAATTCTAAATGCGTTTTAACGAGAAAAATAAGAAAATAATAGAAAAAATTCCTTATTTCTCAGTTTTCGACCATTATAGTTTTAAAATTAAACATTCTCCTGTGGTTAATTCCTACACATTTTGTTTGCCCAGTTGTCCCAATTATTAAACCGTTTAAATTATGTCCCTATCATTATGTATGGCGACAATATATTATTTTGAAATATAGCTGTTATTTTTCTGTTTTGTCTGGTCGTAATTACAAGCCCCTATGTAGTAAAGTTATAGTAATATTCCCTCATAAAATATAAAAGCTGAGTCCCTAAAACAACTATTTAAGTATTTTTTTTTTAAACTGATTTTTTTTTTTTACAAGTTTTTTTTTTTTTTTTTTTGGGCGGGATTTGGGGGCTATGGAAGTGTAAGTTATCAATTTTATTAATATTGTGTATGTGTATGTTTGTGCCTGCCTGTATGTGTCATTTACTTTTTGGCCACAAGATGGTGCTAGTGAACACATTCCCATTTCATACAAGGTGTTCATTTTTTTTTTTTTACATTTTGTTGCACTGTGACGGCTTCCTGTTTTATGAATGGCCATTCATTCCAGGCATTGCGATTGGGTAGAGGACCTCTCGGTCCTCTTCCGCAATTGCAGAACGCGGATATCCGACGGTAAACGGCGGCGGGAGCGTCGCGCACAAGTGCGGAGCAGCAGCGGGAGCAAGTGACTTATTAAAACGTCCTGTTGCCATTAACAGGGTAAAACAGGACATTTTAATAAGTCAGTTTGCCGTTAATAGGTTAAAAAGACACTGAAGTGAAAAAAAATTATGATATAATGAATTGGTTGTGTAGTACGGATAATTACTAGAACATTAGTAGCAAAGAAAATATTCTAATATTTATATTTTCAGTTATATAGTGTGTTTTTTATAACATTGCATCATTCTCTAATATTTGCAGTTTACTCACTACTGAGCATTCTAAATGATTTCACAGAGCAGGTCAGTGAACTTTTGAACATCCTCTGCAGAGAAAAAGAAAATACTGTTCAGTGACTGAAAGTTGAGATAAAAAGCTTTAGATGACAGAGCTCTCTACAACTTTGAAAGTCATGGAGCTCAATAGCTCTTTTGCATAGATAACAACTGGAGTTTTTTTTAACTCTTCCTGCAATGGAAACAATATTAGACCCGTGTCTCTGCTCCTAATGTTTAATTTCCTAGCTGTACTACACATACGAATCATTATATCATAATTGTATTTTCTTGCTTCAGTGTCTCTTTAAATACATAAGAACAATTGTTGTGCTGTGTCTAGTACAACACCTAAGAAAAGAAAGAAGAAGAAACAGGATGTGTTTTTTTTTTAATTTAGAATAAATGAAACTTTACAAATTGTTTTCTTTTTGAAACTTTACATTCAGTTTTAACCAGCAAGTTTGGTTAGCAAAAAAGTATATTACATTATTACTGTAATAAACCATCAAGGCTCCATTATTAAACCAAGCATTTACCTTATTTTGAAAAGCAGTTAATGTTTTCTGAATAACAAAAACTACCAATCTGGTTTAGCTAAAAAAAAAAAAAAAAATGAAACGCTAATTGTAATATTTTTTTTTTTTTTTTTTTTTAATTTAAAGGATAAATGTACTTATGTGAATCCCTTTATATTAGCCTATAAAAATGACTGTGTACTGTGCAGAAAGGGACTAGTGTCTGACCAAATACTTTTGAAGAAATGTATTACCCAATCACTGAGCTACTATGTAAATAAAAAAAAGCTATTTTTTATTGTCTAACTGTGGTGATTAAAATTAAGGCTAACTAGTTCAACAATGATTGTAACCACACAAAAACATCACAAACAGAACTCTGAGGCTTTTGAGCAGAGCAGATAGTCCAAACGATGGTGCTATTATGGAAGAAAAGTTACCTACAGATGTACTTGGTTAGTTGCCTGGCATGCTTTAATCCTTACTTGCTAGCAAGCTGTGTGGAAAGATCACAGACAAATCATTGCAGCCCCCAGCCTCTGTCTGACTACTCTATGAGCAAGGGGAGGGGTAAGGAGGGAGAGAGAAATACTGTGTGTGTGTAATTCCTTTTCTTAGTAGCTAAGTATTGCTGCAGACTAGAGCTTGTATTTTAACAGAGAGGAAGTTTTGAATCAGGGTAAGACCCTTGGTTTACTTAACGCCTGCATAGACTCAGGCTGACATGGAGAGTTTTTTTACAGACCTTATCCTGTTCAGTGTATGATGCTGGAGCCAGTAAACAATTTACAGTACAATATTGAGCAGAGGAGGCACTCAGAAGGGTACAGTGATTCCCGGGGGGTGCTCCAGTGTGCCCTAGTGTACCCCAGTGCGGTGCTGCCTCAGAATACCACACTGCCACTTGATGCACATTGATGTACTTTTATTTTTAATGTTAATCCTTTCTGAGTATGAAGATGTTTACTGGGTACATTCTGTGAAGAGATGAGGGTCCATACACCACGAGCAGACCCACAGTTGTATAATAACTCATTTATTTTGTCTCAAGCAGTAGTAAAACTCCATCTCACGCAGTAGTAACACTCCAACACTCAATCGAAAGAATATACAGCAGATCTGCTCATTCACAACCTCGGCACAATTCTGACTCTAAATGCACAGCTCACCTGGCTCATGCTGGGAATAAACGGGTCAAATCTGGCACTCGATTCAGCACCCGATTGTTTTTGCCGCTCGATTCTTAGTCCACAATTGTGGAGCTCTGCACATCTATTGCAGGTAGTCAATTCGGATGCAGCCTCTGTTTGGAAGCGCTGCCAATGACTCCTGCTGTGCAAAACTCATGTAAGTATACTTATGGCTAGCTGCATCCATGTGCATCAATTTGCATTAAAAATATAGATTAGGACTAGTACATGATTTGCATATGATTTGCATTCAAGTAATGTATTTAGCCCTGTGGGGCTCTGCATGCCTCTGTTGGTCTACAATTCAGTTGCAGCCTATGGGCGCTGTCATTTGTTTGATGTCTGTTTGAGAGACATGTGTATACCATTTTATGACTAGCAGCACTAGGAAAAAATTGTGTTTTTATCGTTAGACTAGCGGTAGGTCTTCCCCGAGAGTACCCGTCACCCCCGTGGGGAAGTCTAGTAGGGAATAATTTGTGCACATATTATTTATACCAAAGCTAACGTCCTCCTTTGCTGTACCTGTTTTGAATGCATGTTGTGTATTTTAGTCCACAATTGTGGAGCTCTGCACATCTATTGCAGGTAGTCAATTCGGGTGCAGCCTCTGTTTGGAAGCGCTGCCAATGTTTCCTGCTGTGCAAAACTCATGTAAGTATACTTATGGCTAGCTGCATCCATGTGCATCAATCTGCATTCAAATTATAGATTAGGACTAGTACATGATTTGCATCTGATTTGCATTCAAGGAATGTATTTAGCCCTGTGGGGCTCTGCATGCCTCTGTCGGTCTACAATTCAGTTGCAGCCTATGAGCGCTGTCATTTGTTTGATGTCAAAATGCTGGGCATACACGGTTAGATTTTCCTTATCAATCGAGCCGCTGATGGCTCGATTGATAATTTCCGACATGTCGGATTGCCCTCCGGATCAATACCCCACTCAATACCCGTGGGCGGACAATAGAGGAAAACAAGCGGAAGGAAGCGCCCGCGGTGACGAGCGGGAATCGATCTAGGCGCACGTGGGAACGAGCGGGAATGCGTGGGGACGCAGCGGGAGTCGATCTGGCGGCTAATTGAGCCGCAGAAACGGTTTGTGTATGCCCAGCATTACACAGAAGCTTCTAGAAAAGCCTGGATCACTATAGGTCTTATCTAAGGCTACTGAAGTTTCCAGCAAGCCCATTGTTTCAATAAGTAAACAAGTCTATAGACAACTCAGCACGTGTCACCTCCAGCTATCTGAAGCAGCAACAATAGAGGATCTTAACTACATTAGCTGGCATCATACAGAATATAAAATAAATATGATGAATTACAAAAAAATAAAAAAAAAATCAACTGTACAATACATAGCATAGGAATCTTATAGGTTTGCCACACATTCATTCTATGATCATATAAAAAAAATCAAAACATGCCTCAAGAAATCAAAGGAGATTGTTTTTAGGAGTGTCTTGTTTTTTTCATTCAAGTTACATATTTATGCCAGTGAAAAGACTTTGAACCATTTCACTGACTATTTTAATTGGCTAGACTTGCTTGCTAGATTGGCCTCTAATCTGTGCAAGAATGTTGTTTGGAAAAGCTGAAGTATGCCCAACATTTAGGCAGCATTCATCACTCTAGCACTTTCTACTCTCCTCAGACCCACGTTGTGCGAAACCTGGCAGCTGTAGAGGCAATTCACTCCGGACATCACATAAAAGGCTAATTCACCCTCGTTTTAGTTTTAACTTTAGGTGTGGCCTCCAATTACCGAAGAAATTTAGGGTGCAGAGGAAAACTTGTTGCTTGGGACTGAAGATGCCAGTTATATTCATTAGATTATGTTGGTCGTTTTAATGTAAGTCCAGGACTAAAAGATAATGATGCAAATAGGCAGAGCAGAGGTGAGTTGATGAAAGGCTTTCTGTGATATTTTTTTCTCTTCTTACACTTTGACTAATGTGGAATGTTATTCTGTTGCTGCATATGGCAAATTAAAGAAGACCGTGTTTACTTTGGCTCGGGTCATAGTCAGTTTTGTGAAGCTGTCTCTTCTGTGGCAAATTCATTTGCTCCCTTGAATGTGGTTTTATAAATAACTGGTAACTCAACTTCCTATGTAATATTACATTCAGATTTTGAAGTACAAAAGAGCTGTTCCAGACTTTCTGAAATTATACCCAGCAGCCCCTGCCAAATACCTCAGCATCAGCAGGACAAGATTTATGAAACGGCGTGTACATTTCTTTTTTCTCTACACTCGTATAAAACGATCTCTCGCACCAGGCAACAACATTAGACTTGTGTGTCATGTGAATGCTGTACACATAAAAGAGCAGTGCAGCTGCACTTACCAGACATTTATTTATTTTTGTACACATTTATACTACGCTGATCATTTTTCAGCAGTACTTAAAGGGATCTTGAATAGAATGAAAAAATGTCATACTGAAGTTATCTGGGGCTTCCTCCAGCCCCCATAGTCCATGAGGTCCCTTAGCGTCTTTTGGGCTCCCTCCGTTCTCCCGATGGTGGCTACGTCAGCTGCACAATTTGTCTGGTAGTCATGTGCAACTGTGTATGCGTGGAGCGTCTGGGTGCCTATCTCACTCACCGCCTCTCACCATGAGCGCTCTGAGCATGCATGGTTTATTCTTTCAAGAGCCACGCATGTGCAGGACACTCACAGCGATGGTTGCGTGAGCGAGACAGGTGCGCGGACAGGCCACACAAGCGCAGTTGTGCATGACTCCCAGACAAGTCTCACAAGTAATGGAGCCACAAGCAAGAGAATGGAGGGAGCCCAGAGGATGCTGAGGGACCTCACAGACTACAGGAGGCTGGAGGAAGCCCCAGATAAGTTCAGTATGGCATTTTCATTCGGTTCAGGGTCCCTTTAACACAAACCAGTTGATATTACTTATTGCTCTTCAGCTGGATTCACAATCACAAACTATGAATTTTCAAATCATAGTCTAATGGCTGCTTTGGGGGTGAAGCAGGGCTAGATTTACATATTGGGAGCCTATAGGCACAGACTGGCCCCATAAACATTGCCTTCCACTGAATCTATAAACTCTGATGCGAACACAGGTTCTATGAACCGCACTGCAACTCAGCTAGCTACCCTGTTTCTTGGCCGGCCAGGCCATCACTTTTCCACACTTTTCCTATTTGCATACCTGTGTTCATCATCTTGGAGTTGCACTGCCTTCACAGCCCCTGAAACATAGAGAGCTGGATGGATGGCCAGAATGAGCAGTTCCATCCAGCCCATCCATCCAGCTCTCTTTGCTCCGAGGCTGGTGACATCAGAGTGGTTCCAGGATGGTGAGTGTTGGTTTACAAATTCATGACAACCTCCTCTCAGCACACTGGTGCCTCTAGTCCTGTGCCGTAGTGTGCCTAGTGCTTTATCTGGCCATGGAGTGAAAGGTGGGGGTGGGAACAATTCATTTACTGGTGTATATTTTTCATCTGTGTGAGGAAGCATCAAGCGCACCAACAAGAAAGTCCAAACAAACATGAAATTACTGTATATGAAAGCCAGTGTCAAGGCAAGTTCCCAAACACATAGTTGAAGTATATTGACCTCTAAGATGTTGTGTTCTTTCTTTCATTTAACACATTTTCTAATTCCTGACTTCTAGTTTCTGTCTCATGTCTTGAAATTTTATTTTCTGAAAAAGTCATAAAAATACCTCCTGCTTACAATTTACCAATTAGACAATTAAAAAAGTGACTGTCATTTTTTCAGTGCAAAAGAAACGTCGCAACGTGTTTCGGGCAGAGCCTTTCCTCAGGACTCGGCCCAAAACAAGTTGTGCCCTTACTTTGCTCCAATACATAAGCTTTGATTGTAAGGCTATGGTATGCTATTGCCTTCATTTTTCATTGTACCATATCGCAGGAGTGGTGTACCTGTGGGGACAAGGTAGCGGATGAACTGGGAAAGTTTCCGGTGGTGGTGACAGGTGAGAAATAATGGAGTCTTGTCCACTAATGGACACATTTCTATTAACCAATTTGATTAGACTAATGAAAGCGATGTTTTTCAGATCGATCCCATCAATTGGTGATGGGTTTGTATTGTAAATGGCACCCTTTACATTAAAAATATTTTTAGTACAAAATAAGTATTGCTTTAATAATGGCCAGTCCTGTTTAAGAGCAGTTCAGTCAAATGTGACAAGCTATGTGTGTCTAAATTCAACTGAAATCTTTAGAGATGATTTAGAGGTCTGCCATAATCCAGGCCAAAACATGTCTGGCCTCCCCACCTGCCTGGCACACCCAATGGCACTGACAACATAACATTTCATTTAGTAGTGGTGGATTGTCATGATCAACAGAGTGTGCATTTAGTTGGTCCATTTCCCAAATGTATGCAACTTGAGTTTCATTTGTATGCATCTAATTTACCTTCTCTAGATTTGGCAAATCTTGTTATCGTTAATAAAAGGGGACCACACACAGAGAGGGCATTTGAGATAACAACCTCTGGCATGTGTTGCAATGCACACCCCACGTCCTTGGTGCTAGTCTAGAGTAGGTCCCATGTGAAGCATAGAAAGCTTTGTGCACCTCTATGGTGTATAGTGTATTCAATGCCTGTTTGGTAATGATAATTAAAGACAGGGATGTTTGCAGACCTGCTTTAGGCAACTCAGAGTTTTTTTCCATTTTATTTGTCATCCCAAATGGCTTCTTTGAAATTCACCTCATTCCTTCAGGATCTTCCAACCCCACTCCACTACGTCATCACATTATGACTGGACTACTGCAATGCCCTCTGTGCAGGCCTTCCAAATAAAGACCTACAGTGCCTGCAGCCAGTACAAAAATGCTGTCACAAGACTGTTAACAAGCCAAGTCCGCCATTGCCACATCAATCCTTTGTGTACTACACTGGCTACCCATAAAATGGAGAATCCTTTTCAAAATTGTCATGCTAAAAATCAAATCCTTACACAATCTATTCCCTAAGATTTAAAGAATTTGAGGATTTAAAGAATCAGAAGGATTTGTGGTGGGAGAGAAAAAAGCATGCACACCATCCGTCCTGTCCCAACGTGGTTTGTTGCATCATCAGTAACATCGTTATATCCAACTGTGAATCACTCCTGGCTTACATATGATGGTATACCGCAAGGTTAGCTGTGGAAGTGGAGGTGGGTGTCGGGAGCTGAGGTGGGACCTGTTGTGTCACGCTGCATTCCACTACCTATACTACCTACACTGGCTATCCATAAAATGGAGAATCCTTTTCAAAATTGGCATGCTAACAATCAAATCCCTACAAAACCTAGGCTTCAGCTTTGAAGATTTTGAAGATTTGAAGAATCAGAAGGATTTGTTGCAACTCCAACAACCTCAGATGAAAAGGATCTAATAACTTGACCAACCCCAGAGTCCAACTAAAAACCTTTGAAGCCAAAGCTTTCTGTCATGCTGCCCCTACCCTTTGGAATGCCCTGCCACACCCAATCAAGACAGTTCCAGCCCTGAATACGTTTAAATCAAAACTGAAAAATCCACCTGTTTAGTCTGGCATTTACGATCACGTAATTTTATCCCCTGTACACATCTCTAACAGGAGAAAAGCACTTTACAAATGTTTTGTTGTTGTTGTCAGTGTTATTATGACACTACTGGCCAGAAAGATGAGCAGGACTGTCAGGCAACTTGTATTGTTAAAACAAAGGAGATAAATATGGCAGCCTCCATATGTCTTTCCCCTCAGGTTTCTTTTAAATGACTTTTTCATGTTCTACATTGCCTTTTATGTTACCATCCTAAAGTATAGTCCACCTTTCTGCCATCTTTCCTAGTAATTCATTTTGGGATTTGTAATGGAAAGACCTAAGCAATGCTTAATACATTACAGCTTACAACTATGAACACAGTTTACAACAATTATATAACATAATTGATTCAATGTGTTCTGTAGTTGATACAGAACTGTACTGTAAGTGAAACCTCCAAGGATCAGAAAGTAAAATATGTATGTGCAAGAAGAGTAAAATACATAGAGCACAAAGCACGCCTAAAAATGGTCTTAGATATTACATTATGTAACAGACTGGCAACCATTAATCATTAACAGAGTTACAGGGGCACTATGGCAAAAATTGTAAAATTTAAAATATGTGCAAACATAGACAAATAAGAAGTACATTTTCTTTACAGAGCAAAATGAGCCATACATTACTTTTCTCCTATGTTGCAGTCACTTACAGTAGGTAATAGAAATCTGACAGAAGCAACAGGTTTTGGACTAGTCCATCTCTTCATAGGTGATTCTCAGCAAGGCTTTTATTCTTTATAAAGATATTCCCTTAAAAGGATTTAGACAATTATGCTGGCCAGCTTCCCTGCTCGCTACACAGTTTTTTGGCAATTAGACAGAGCAACTGCCATTCAATAAGTGCTTTAGAAAATAACTAAATCCCTGAGAATCCCCTATAAAGAGATGGACTAGTCCAAAACCTGTTGCTTCTGTCAGATTTCTATTACCTACTGTAAGCAACATAGGAGAAAAGTAATTTATGGCTCATTTTACTCTGGAAAAAACATACTTCTTATTTGTTTGCACATATTTTAAATTTTACAATGTTTTCGCCATAGTGCCCCTTTAAAGGAAACCCGAGATCTTAAAGTAAACCAGAGCTGAACTAAATGCAAAAATCGATACTTATCCGCTACTTCCTTCAGCAGCATAAGCCGGTCTGAGTCCCTCACCGTCCTCCCGCGGTCCGCCGTTCAGCCGCGACCAGCCCTGGTAATAGGCTCAGTTGGATTGCGTCTGAGTCTTCTGTGCATGCGCGGACCTACCGCAACTGATGCGACAGACTATAACTGGGGCTGATCACGCCTGCATGGCAGACCCAGGGAGGTTGTCGAGGGACTCAGATGGACTTATGCTGCTGAACGAAGCCACAAGTAAGTATCGATTTTTGCATTTAGTTCAGCTCTGGTACACTTTAACTATTGGTGTTATTTATACTTACCTGAGGTTTCCTCCAGCCCCATGAGGTGCCTCCCTCTGTTGTCTAATTATCCCCACTATTAATCTGGCCAGCCGCGCTCTTCTGTGCAAGTGCAGCTTGGCCTTGCATGTGCCCCTGCCGCGCTCCTGCAGCCAGGAGCATTCTGCGCCTGCACAGGTGCAGAATGCTCCGAGGTGCGCCTGCTCAGTAGGGCGTGACTGAGCGTGACAGGCCAGATTACCGGCAGCGATAAGAAGACAACAGAGCAGCCAGAGAGGTTGGCGAGGGAGGCCATGCACTTCATGGGGCTGGAGGAAGCACCGAGTAAGTATAAATATACCAATAGTAAAAGTCTCAGGAACACTTCAAGATGACATCCAATTTCTAAGGAATATTAAAACAGTAAATATTAACATAACGACATAATCTTAGATAATGCTACAATGCTTCTCCTTAAAATCATATGCTTAATTGCAAATTGGTAATTACAATGTACATTATCACAGTCATCTAAATACCCTTTGACTATCCTAGCTAAAATAATACTCTTTGCTTAATAAGGATAGGTATGTTCTGGAAGATGTACAGTCTGCACATTTCCAGACAGACATACAGTGGTTACAGACCTCAGACTATGCCAGGGAGGCTTGTCACGTGGCATCTCAATATTTCAGCTGGCAGTCACAGCCGCTCACTACAGACTAAAACTTTTGTAGAATACAGATGACGGAAGCAAATAAACCACACTGCGTTCTAAGACATTACATGTGCAAATGCTAGGAATAGGCTGTTTAGCTAAGCCCAAGCAAATGCAAGCATCTAAAGCAAGAATCCACGTGGAGTGTTTTCTGTAGCCTAGGAAACACTTCCACAAATATTTTCCAGCTGTGAAGAGCTGTCAAACAAGATGAGTATGGCTTTGAGAAATTGGTAGCAAGTACCCAAGAGGCCTGATTAAGTTTCAGCTATCACTAACATTAAAATGCTAGCTAATCCACACAAAGACATACTGGCAAATTAATTGGTTCCCCTCAAATAGACCTTAGACTATGGTTCATTAGATTATGACTGTGGTAGGGATTAGATTATGAACTCGTCTGAAGGACAGTTAGACTCTGTTCCCACTTACATTGTTTGTCTGTCCTCTACTCCACAGTGAACGGCTCCTATTTCAGAGTATGAGTGAAATCGCCGCTGGGAGCTATTGCTGGTGGCTGAATAACAGTGTTTTAAAAGTAACTTCAGCTCTGTCTTCTGATGGTGCTGAAGTTACTGACTATGCGACACTATAGCCATAATTCCTATCACGGTCTGTGGTGGCGCCGGCTATGCCCAAATCTCCTGTGCTTGATACAACGTGCTCGCCTGTTTCATAAATAGGAGCTGTGTCTTGCTGCAACAACGGATCCATGGGAATTTACTCAAAATAATTGTGACAACACTTTTTTCACCTACTTTTTTGGTACTTTTTCAATTGAAGAGTGCTGAAAAGTTATTTTTTATATATATTATCTTTATTTTCAACAATTTTTTCAAATACAAAAAAAGTAGAAAAGGCAATTTCCCCACACATACAGGATCTTCTCAAAAAATTAGCATATTGTGATAAAGTTCATTATTTTCTGTAATGTACTTGTAAACATTAGACTTTCATATATTTTAGATTCAAATACACACAACTGAAGTAGTTCAAGCCTTTTATTGTTTTAATATTGATGATTTTGGCATACAGCTCATGAAAACCCAAAATTCCTATCTCAAAAAATTAGCATATTTCATCCGACCAATAAAAGAAAAGTGTTTTTAAAACAAAAAAAGTCAACCTTCAAATAATTATGCTTACCTGAGGAAAATTTATGCGTGCTCTAACACCAAGTTTTAACCCTAGCAAGTCTGGCTCTGCAAATCTGGCTCAGTTGGATATTCATGAGGCACTGCTCATGCAAATATGCATTTGCGAAAGCTTTTCAGCAGATGGAAGCATGAACCCACTTTTGAACCAGAAACAGAGGCAGAAGCACCTGAGCTGGGCTACAGAGAAGCAGCACTGGACTGTTGCTCAGTGGTCCAAAGTACTTTTTTCGGATGAAAGCAACTTTTACATGTCATTCGGAAATCAAGGTGCCAGAGTCTGGAGGAAGACTGGGGAGAGGGAAATGCCAAAATGCCTGAAGTCCAGTGTCAAGTACCCACAGTCAGTGATGGTCTGAGGTGCCATGTCAGCTGCTGGTGTTGGTCCACTGTGTTTTATCAAGGGCAGGGTCAATGCAGCTAGCTATCAGGAGATTTTAGAGCACTTCATGCTTCCATCTGCTGAAAAGCTTTATGGAGATGAAGATTTCATTTTCAGCACGACCTGGCACCTGCTCACAGTGCCAAAACCACTGGTAAATGGTTTACTGACCATGGTATTACTGTGCTCAATTGGCCTGCCAACTTTCCTGACCTGAACCCCATAGAGAATCTGTGGGATATTGTAAAGATAAAGTTGAGAGACTCAACACTCTGGATGAGCTTAAGGCCGCTATCGAAGCATCCTGGGCCTCCATAACACCTGAGCAGTGCCACAGGCTGATTGCCTCCATGCCATGCCGCATTGAAGCAGTCACTGCTGCAAAAGGACTCCCGACCAAGTATTGAGTGCATAACCGAACGTAATTATTTGAAGGTTGACTTTTTCTGCTTAACGCCTCCCAAGAGCCACAACTGAAAAGTTATTTTAAACAGAAGATGAAAAATAATTTCCTAGGAGAAAATTTAGGAGTAAAAGTGAATTGCATATGGCCCCTGGCGTTCTTTGTCTTTTATTTTCCTGTTTCCAGGAGTTAATTGAAGTCCATCTACTGGATACACACCCTCTACTCTCCCATAGTATAGCTATGTTAACCCGCCCCTACTAATATTACAATTTTCCCCAGCAGTGCCACCTTCTTTCCCCCTCCCTCCCTTCCTCCTTTCCCTCATCACAATATAGTCATGTAGGCCACAAAAGTTCCATTCTCTTCCCTCTCATCTAACACACATAAAAAACACTAGAAACAAGTTGATATTTACCTCTCAGGGCAGAAGTTAGTTTTCTCCTCTCATCTTCTTCCCTCTACTTCACCTAGATTGCCGCCAGTGATTCTATGGGTACTCTGCATGGTGTCTACCAGGGGAGTTTCAGATGGATGAGCTGTCTTTGGCCCCATGTCCTCCAGCAGCTGCAGGGCCTACTTCTGCTGTTATTTTCTACCACTAAATCTAGCAGGCTGTCGTCCATCCCACCAAATGTTTCTAAGTGGCTGTCATACTCCCTGGAAACAAACGCAGTTTTTAGATCACCGATTTCTGCAAACTCTTCTATGCTCCTGTGTTTTACAGGCACTTAGTGCACTACACACGCAACATGAGACTAAGCATGCAAATTTGTTGATGAGAATGGTGCAAATGTTTAAATTAGTTTTATTTGACTATATTTTTAATAACAGACATCCAAACTGTGCATTAATACCTTGCTGGAACCAATACGAGTCAGTCCCGACGACATTTTGCACGCATGTATCTTTATATAACCTAAGCTGTAAAAGAAAGTTCACGTGAAAGTTAAAAACAAAAACAAGGCATAAAGTGAACCAAAGCTTTCTATATGATGTCAATAGTTAAGGCTTAACAAGTGCACTCTGCAAAAGTTAATTCACTCTAAAGGGTGAGCTCACAAAAGTTGCCCCTGTAGAGTGGATATTGCTGCCTCTTCACACATATAAATGTCTCTTTTTGTGTTTTGTTAACCAAACAATACCTCAAGACAAGCATCGTGAGGACAAAAATAACTCATTTTGGTAAATGTATAGCTGCATTTTCTAATTCAGACCAGGAAATACAAACAAAGCCTGGAGACAGCTTGTTCTCTCACTCTAAATTCATTCCATGTTGCTATAGCAGTACCCCTGAGAAAATGGCAGTGTTTCTCTTTTCAGACTTGCACCACTTCAATAGGCCTTTTGTCAGTTGTTGAATTATAGCATTATAATTTAAATACGGAGGTTTAATAGTAGATTATTATGACACCTCAACACATTCCTTGTGTTTCTCTTGGTAACCTACCCAAGGAACAAGTATGAAAATTAAGTTTCTTTCATTGCACATGGCTTCATTTTAAAACCCAAAATTATCAATGGAATTTGACATGGATTAGCCAAGGCAATGTACACAATGTAGCTTTATAGCAGAGGAATTGTGCAATGTGCAGTCCAACTTGCTTTGCTCTGTCCAGTCTTATGTGTGAACTGTGTGTATGTTATAGTTCAATACTGTGTGTTGGCTATGAATGATAGCCAGGAGCCATTAGTATGGCACAATAACTGGAATAATTATGTTTATTAGATTGAAAATTGTTTATAATTATGTAAAGGAGAACTCAACAAAGCCTCAGAGGACTGGGCTTTCAGTAGGAAATAAATATAAGACATTTTGGTGTATATACACTAAACTGCAGTAATCAGAATAGCGTGTAAAGTATTAAAGGAATACTACTGATTTAAGCATAATTTTTTAATGCTGTATGTTAGGGCACACATTACCACAAATACTAGGAGCCATTTCCTTCCTCACACAGCTCTGCCTCTCTGCTGCAAAATCCTCTGTCAGTTTTAGATACAAAAGTGTCAGGCTCTTAAAGGGCTAGACCATGTTCCTGCACAGGGGGGTTGCTATCAACTCCTAAGTGTATCCTATACAATAAACACCCTGTGTCTCTGCATCCTTTCCTGTCCCTATGTCTGTTTCTTTGCACTACTGCCCATGTGTGGAACGCGGACGGCTGTTGGGACAGGAGGAGGATGGAGCCAGGGGACAGGCATGTGCACACGTGGTGGTGCACCAGCGGTGCGCGTGTATGCATGCTGACATGCTACGGTGACAGGGGCGGGAGGGGGATTGTAAGGGATGCCTAGAGCCGGTATTGTAACGGTCTTGGGCCGACTAGCAGTTAATCAACTTGCTGAAAGAATCTTATTCAGATTGTGGTAAGGGGTTAAAGATTCCAGCAATGGGGTCAATTCATAAAAGGTATGCGGTAAAATAATCTGGTCAGGAAAATACCGTTACATTGCTGTTCTCTGTGCAGAGACAACAAACCCCTCCCTCTAGATTGTAAGCCTTAGGCAGGGCCCTCTTCCCTTGTGTTTCATACTTGGCTGTGTGCACTTTACCCAGAATTTGGAACTTGTTACCACTACCACTCCAGTTTATGATCTGGCATTGTACTACTGTCTGCATTGTGTTGTGTATCTTTTTGCTATTACCTGTATTGTTGTATCTATTGTCTATTACCTGTATTGTTCTGTCACCCCTGTTATCATTGTCTGTAACCTTATTTATTGTACAGCGCTGCGTAATACGTTGGCGCTATGTAAATCTAATAAATAAATAAAATAAATAATATAAGAGGCATCCCAACTTCCCTTTAGATGATCATGTTTTGCTATACTGCATCTGCTTGCCCTGAATCTGCTCTGAATCTGTCTATTAGTCTTTCTTAAAGAGACACTGAAGTGAAAAAAAAATGATGATATTATGATTTGTATGTGTAGCACAGCTAAGAAATAAAACATTAAGATCAGATACATCAGTGTAATTGTTTCCAGTACAGGAAGAGTTGAGAAACTCCAGTTGTTATCTCTATGCAAACAAGCCATTAAGCTCTCTGACTAAGTTAGTCATGGAGAGGGCTGTTATCTGACTTTTATTATCTCAACTGTTCCTGGACTATTTACTTTTCCTCTGCTAGAGGAGAGGTCATTACTTCACAGACTGCTCTGAAAGACTCATTTTGAATGCTGAGTGTTGTGTAATCTGCACATATTATAGAATGATGCAATGTTAGAAAAAACACTATATACCTGAAAATAAAAGTATGAGAATATTTTCTTTGCTGCTAATCTTCTAGTAATTATTCATAGTACACAACCAATTCACTATATCATATATTTATTTTCGCTTCAGTGTCTCTTTAACAAGAAACTCCAGAAACTTTACACATGCCATGCTTTGTGGTGTTCACCTCCAGCTCCTACACAGCTTAAAAACAGGAACCCAAGTGGTTAAACAGCCACACATAGCCTAAAGTTTTCAGGGGAAGCATGGCTTGTCCAATCTCGCTCTGCTGCTGCCTGGGGGGAGATCTCATTGCTTCTGCTTGTGAGTCTCCATTCCCATCACAGTCCCACATAGACTTTTCTCTCTTAACACCACTTCAAACCAAGCGGTATTGTTTCATGCAGGGATGAGCAGAAACTACGCCAGTG
The DNA here is from genome assembly GCF_040937935.1 of Hyperolius riggenbachi. Classification (NCBI taxonomy): domain Eukaryota; kingdom Metazoa; phylum Chordata; class Amphibia; order Anura; family Hyperoliidae; genus Hyperolius; species Hyperolius riggenbachi. Next base: position 302,263,753 of record NC_090649.1, read on the forward strand.
CGAATTTACGCATCATAGTTCGCATCTACGTATTGTAGTTTGCCGGTGAAGTTTCAAAACTACGCTTACGAATTTACGTGTAGCGAAGTACCGCTACGCATAGCTTACGCTCACTATGTGTAGTTAACATGTGTATTGCATAGTGAACTATGAATGCATTACTCGCGTCTAATTTTCCACGTGCGATTGTATGCTTACAAATTTATGCAGTGGAAAGGGGAACGTACGCATAGAAGAGTTCCCGGTATAAGCATTTAGGTAAGAATTAATGCGTAAAATTTTCTGCCTACGAGCATAAGCATCCGCATACAATAAGCTTCACACTACGTGTAATTGCGTATTTTAACGCATACTCTACGAAATGCATACAAAGCGAATATTTGATTTCGAAGCCGTAGTTTGGCGAATCATAATTGCTTAAAACTACGCATAGTTCCAGTGTAGCGAAGTTGGCTGACTATGACCATCCCTGGTTTCGTGCCATTACCGCCTGTTCTAATCTTTATGAATTGACATTTACTGACATGTGTTGAGGTAATTACCGCACAAGTCAGTAATTTACCTCACTGCTCTGTAATTTTGGCTTTTCATGTGGGAAACAGCTTTTATGAATTGACATTTTCCTAAGTGCTCAGTAAAGTCAGCTGTTTTCTGAATTACCGAACGTGGTAATGCATTATGAATCGACCCCAATATGTGTTCCTTGTCTGGAGTGAAAAATCCCAAGCAAGACAATTAGTCGGGAATAGTGTATAATCTCCCTGCTAGTTACATTACAGCTCATCTAGTTACCTGTTACCTCCTCAGATTAGCCTCCTCCTCATGTCTCCTGCATTCTGTGAAACAGTGAAGTATATGTGTGAGCTGTTTGAGGAATGAAGGATGATTTTTAACCTCTTGAGGACTGCAGGGCTAAACCCCCCTAGTGACCAGGCAATTTTTAGTTTAAAAGGCCACTGCAGCTTTAAGGCCAAGCTGCAGGGCCGCACAAAATAGCACACGAGTGATTCCCCCCCCCTTTTCTCCCCACCAACAGAGCTCTCTGTTGGTGGGGTCTGATCGCTCCCCCCATGTTTATTTTTGTTTTAATAAATATTATTGTTGCCTTTTTTTTAAAAAAAAAACCCTCTTCCTTTAAACCCCTTCCCTCCCTCGCTCCCTCCCTCCCCACAGCCAGCCAATTACGGCGATCGGCTGTCATAGGCTTCTGCCTATGAGAGCCGATCGCTCTCTTGTCCCCCAGGGGGACAGCCGTGTCACACGGCTGTCCCCAGTGCAGCGCTGCTGCTGATCGCAGCGCTGCACAAAGTAAATTGACGGCGATCACGCCGTCTACCGGTCTCCCGAGCGGCAATAGCCGCTCGGAGACTGAAGGCGGGGCGGAGCTCCGCCCCCCAAGCAGGAGATGCGCGCGCAGCCTGCGCGCGATCTCCTGCAAAACAGAGCCCCAGGACTTTACGCCAATTGGCGTTAGGCGGTCCTGGGGCTGCCGCCGCGGCCACGCCTACTGGCGTGACGCGGTCGGCAAGAGGTTAAGCAGGGAGAGAGAACAGTGTGAATAAATAAAGTGCCCCTAGCACTAGTGGTATGTGTACCCTAATATAGAGTATTAAACAAAAAGTAATTTTAATTGATAGTGTTCTATTAAGCATAGTAAGAAGAGCATAATGCAATATGGTTATGCTGCATACACACGTTAGTACAGTTTAATGCCCACAATGATAATTTTGTATGCAATGCATGTGTAAATCATGCAGAATGGTGCAACCACACCTAATTGAGATCTGTCATTTATATGCGTATTGTATTACTGCGCATTAGTAACTGCATGGCAAGGATTGATATTGCTCAATAGGATATGGCTTGGAGCAGTATAACAGAATACTCTAACAGCTCAGGGTGATTCAGAACCAACAGGAAAGTATAGGGGACTAAAAGACACCAAAAAGCCCTCTTACTAAAACTAATACAAACTAATACAAAACTGTGTAAGTGTAATTTGCCCTCTTAAAGAGGAGCTGTCAGCCAGTAACATATGTATTGCACTGTCCACATTTTAGTACTTTTTCTATAGTAAAGAAAGAGAAAATCCTTCTTAACATTTTCCATTCTGACTGTGTCTATCTTGAAGCCAATCCTGATGTAATTTCCTCCCTTACTCTTCTCCTCTGTCTGTGCATGCTTTGCCCACCCTCTTCCCAGTCCTCAGACACTCTCACCCAGCTCTATAGTAAGAAATGCAGTGTATGTGTGTGTGTGTGTGTGTGTGGGGGGGGGGGGGGACGAAAGAAGAAAAAAAATTGGCATGCCCTGCAACTTCCCTTGTCCGGCAGATGTACCAAATAAGAACCAGGGGACCTGGGTTATGATATTCTATGGAGAAGAAAAGTAAGATTTTTTTTTAACTTTTGAATTTCCTGGTAGCATTCTTATTACTTGTTTACCAGATAAAAATAAAGAATTGATTTTATGCCTGTCAATTACTCTTCAAAACAGAAGGTATTTGAGATAGTTCAGCTTTAAGTGAGCAAGTTTTAGGGGCTCACCAACCCACTTTAAAGAGGAACTTTACCGAAAGATAAGTAAAAGTTCATGAATGCTCAAACCCCCTTAACTATACCAGTCGGTGCAGGATCAAGCAAGTCAGGCCAGTCCACAAATAGAAGCAAAGAAGGATCCGCAGACCAGACAAGGTCGGTGAAAAAAAACTGACAAAAGTGCAATAAAACCACAGGATCAACTAGTTGATCCTGTGGTCTTATTGCACTTTGGTCATGTGGAGTTGCCAATAAAGAAAACCAGCTTTTTTCACCTAGCTTGTCTGGCCTGTGGATCCTTCTTTGCTTCTATTTACTGAAAGATAGTAGTTGGGGACAAAAAAAAAAATCAATCAATACATCGCAAAGTGAGAAGTTAAAAAATAGATAGATCAAGAAATGATTCATATTCATTCATGTTGTTTGATCCATTGTGAGGCTGTAGGTCATCATCTTTACTGCTGGCAAACAAGAAAAAAAATTAACAGGACAAACTCCACTTATCTATAAACAGACCAGGGGTGTAGCAATAGGAGTTGCGACCACATTGGGCCGAAGGGCCCTCCCTCAACTTCAGTCTTAGCTCTCTATTGGTCCTGTGCTCATAATAATCACTTCTATAGATACTTTGAATAGTGGTAATCATTAACAAATTGCTCCCCATTTCCTTCTTGCACCTCTGACACTGTGGTTGTCCTTGGCAGGTTTTGGTGCACCGTATCCATTGTTACGTATAGAGTGTTTGGGGGCCCCAATGTAAAACTTGCATCGGGGCCCACAGCTCCTTAGCTACGCCACTGAAACAGACCTACTAACAATAGGCTAAAAGGTTGACACACTGTGGGAGGGGTTTCACCACAATATCAGCCATATAGACATCCCCAATAATCTATTTGAGAAAAGGAATAGATTTCTCATGGGAAAGGGGGTATCAGCTACTGATTGGGATGGAGTTCAGTCCTTGGTTAAACTTCCTCTTTAAAAGAGAAGGATGTTTATTGCTTTCTGATCTACAAAGTGCTCCTAGTGAAAAAAGTTGAATTCCTTTTTTTCTGGAATTCATTGTTACTACATTTGTTACCTGTGTGCCACAGAGTGTAAAACAATTGAAATAGGCTGAAGTTAAGATGCAGCAAACTTAACTAATACAGTTACATCCTGCGCGGTTAGGAATTTCATATTTGGTTATTTTTATGTTGGGCCTCAAGCAGTACTTAAAATGCCATAGTATTTAAAATATAATGTTACAGTCGTTTTCCATGAGCAAAACCCTAGAAATGACTAAATTGCAATAGTTGTACGATTACACAGTAACTTCATTAGAGCTAAATATAAGTTGTAGTTGTGGTGGCTGCAATGCCCATTCCTGTGTTCTAGAAAATCTGCAGTTTCTGCCATGAACCCAGCTGCCACCGCAGGATGAAAATAATTTCAGTACAGCCAGTACTGAACCAACACGGCACAAGTTTATTTCAGTGGTACATCTCACGTCGCTATTAGACAAAATTCTTGAATTGATCCAGTGGCTACATTACTAGCAGTATTACAGGCTTCATGGTCTTCCCACATGCACTGTTCTGTACTTGCTCTACCATAATTACAAGAGTCTTACTTGCTGTCTGACACATTCGCCTTGGGACAACAAGCCAGTGTGTACACTGCAAATTACAACGGTACATGCTAAAAGTGAACTAGAATTAAACCTGGGTAATGTCAGATGCACTTATAATGATAAAATCAGGGATATAGCTTTATGAGTTTTGGGCACAAGCAAGGCATGTATTATACTTTTTAAGTCCAAAGCCAGCTTTTTTTACTTTTCCATTTGTACCGCTAAGCACCCTCCACCCATTCCATGATGAGCATGACCTCCTTTCCACATGTGACATCCATGTACAGCAGCATCTCCATTCCATGTGTGGTGTCCATGTACAGCAGTTCCCCACCCCACCAAGTGTAATATCCATGTACATACACAACTAATCCAATCTGGACTCAACCCTTCTGGGAAGAATTTTCAACGATTTATTTTTAGATAACAGCGGTGATACAGCAACAGAAAGCACTTCCTTTGTCAAGCACTTGACAAAGTGCGTGTAGCCTGAAACGTTGTGCTTTCTGTTGATAATCATTGTTTTTTATGAATTTATTACAATTGCCAAATTTAGTGGCCAACATTCTAGAGGACCATTGAAAATATATTAAATGGAATTTGAAAGCCATGGATTATCTCAGGTGGGCGGCAGGGGGCTGAGAAAGGTGGTTGGCCTTGAGTTTGAGTTGTTCACGAGAGGGTCAATTAACAATTTATTTTCCAATGTATTCTCCATTTTATCTTTTTGATATTTCTTTACCACTTTTCTATAGCTTTCTCCCATTCTGTTTAGTTTACCATCTACTTGACCACAAACCCCACTTTCTAGGGCAGGGTTTCTCAACTCAGTCCTCAAGTACCCCCAACAGTGCATGATTTATGGAAATCCGCAGAAGAAGTTAATGAGCTTTGACACTAATTTCCCCACATGTGAATTTTTGTGGTTTTCTGCAAAATATGCATTGTTGGGTGCACTTGATGACTAAGTTGAGAAACTAGATCTAGGGTGATAAGCCACATCTCCAGACCTGTCAGGTTTGTCAGGTACTGTTGTACATTTTGCCAACTCTAGTCCTTGGCATATTCCTATAGTTTGAGTAAAGAAAGTTTACGTTTGATAAATCTGAATGTAACATTGTTTGCCCTATATACAGTATATGTGTCAGGCCTGTAGGGATATCCACTCACAAATCAGCTCCATTGCCCCAATCTACCTCCACACGCTTCACCCTATGTGGTGCGTCCCCGCTTGAACGAGAGATGAGAGACAACACCTACCCGACTTCAGTTACACCCAGGCCTTTAGTGTGCAAGGTATTGGAGCTGAATACAGGGTGAGCGAATAAACTTCCAGGCCAAACAAGGATTCAGAGTTAGCAAAGTCCAGAAACAGTCCAGGGTCATACTCGGGTAAACAGATATATTGCAGTACAGGAGGGCTAGGCAGGAGAAAGGTCAAGAACGGATCCGAGGTCAAACCAGGCAGCAGACAAGGAAGGTCTAATAACAAGCAGAGGTCGAAGTCCAGATAATCCAACAAAACAAGAGCAGGAACACAGAGCAGCGAGCTAGAAGCTATCACGAGCAATGACAAGAAGCACTCAGCAGGTTTAAAGAGACACTGAAGCGGAAAAAAAATTACGATATTATGATTTGTATGTGTAGTACAGCTAAGAAATAAAACATTAAGATCAGATACATCAGTCTAATTGTTTCCAGTACAGGAAGAGTTAAGAAACTCCAGTTGTTATCTCTATGCAAACAAGCCATTAACTCTCCGACTAAGTTTAGTCGTGGAGAGTGCTGTTATCTGACTTTTATTATCTCAACTGTTTTCTTTTTCTCTGCTAGAGGAGAGGTCATTAGTGCACAGACTGCTCTGAAAGACTCATTTTGAATGCTGAATGTTGTGTAATCTGCACATATTATAGAATGATGCAATGTTAGAAAAAACACTATATACCTAAAAATAAAAATATGAGAATATTTTCTTTGCTGCTAATCTTCTAGTAATTATTCATAGTACACAACCAATTCACTATATCATATTTTTTTTTCGCTTCAGTGTCTCTTTAAATACTACATGCAACCAATCAGTGGCCGGCCACATGCACACAACAGCCAAACACACGCAGGCATCAATCAGCTGACAGCGAGATCAGCTGACACAGATGACCACAACAGGTCAGCTGAGCCACCCAGTACTGACCAGCAAACCTTCCTGACAGTATCGGCCATAGCACAGTGGGCAAGCTCACCACCTCTGACGTGGGAGACCAGGGTTCAATCCCAGGCAAGGTCAGCAACCATTCTTTAAATAAAATCCCTGCCTAAGTGTCAGCTGACTATCCTGTCAGCTGACACTACCTGTTGCCGCCTCAGACCATACTGCGGCCGAGATAAGCGGACCCATACAATATTCCTTCAGACTTGTATTGATTACACTCATGGTCTACAAGGAATTCTATTATTATAGTTACCTTTTTGAAAATTCAATGAAACATTTGAAGTAGAAAGTAAAGCAGTATGACCTACTGTTAAATTCCTGGCTGGCTGCAGATTGAAATAGAAAGAACATTTTCATTATTATTAACAAGATTGTGCAGCACCCAACTTTGCATTTCAGATTGGAACTTGGAAATAAAAAAATGAAAATCAAGAGTCAGATTTCTGCAGAAATACCGCATTACCACAACTCAGTAATTTGAGCCCAATTACAGAACCCGGAAGCAGTGGACCAATCAGAGAATGGAGAGTAAACTTGAAAGTATTTGGCCAATCAGAAAATGGGAAAATTCCCCAAAAAAGACTCCTCGGAAAATCAAATTTCTGCGGAAATACCGCATTACCACAACTTGGTTATTTTAGCCCAGACACCAAACTTGGAAGCACTGGACCAATCAGAGAATATAGAGTCAACTTAAAAGCATTTAATCAACCAGAGAATGCAAAATATGACAAAAAAAAGACTGTTTGGAAATCAGAACTTGGAAATTGGAGAGCAGAAATCGGAAATCCGTGGAATCGGTATTCAGCATTGGTGGAAATCGTAATTTCTACGGAATGGGAAATGGGCATTTCCGACCATCCCTAACCATTTATATTCTTTTTATGACAAAATGGAATTTCCTTCAACAGACTTAAAAATCATTCACTAAGCATGGGGGCCCCAGACCTGCCCAGAGATGGCAAAGTGTGGTTGGAAGAACCTATGGTTTGGTGGACAGTCTACCCAGCCTCTGTGTACTTAGTATAATAAATTACCTAAAACCAGACATGCTTTGTAACATGTTGGCTAATATGGTTAGTTATCGATCTTGTCTTGATCCCTGGGTTCACACTCCATATGGAATTTATTTATTTGGAATTAGTGTACTTTGAAGTTGCCTACAGGCATCAGACGCATATTTTCCAATGTGATCTTTATGTGCAGATAGGGACATGACTGTGTGACAGTGGTTGTATGAATCAGATAAACACTATTTTTATTTAAATAACAACCAGCGTGGGAAATCCCTACTAAAAAACGTAGATCCAAGCATGCATGAGAATTAGAAAATGCATATTTACCATCTAAAGTCTCTATGTTGCCTAACTCTTAGCTTATACACATTTAGTATAATTACTTAGTAGTTAGTCACTATGGAATGTTTCTAAAACATCTAAATATTTGAGCACGTCAAGCCATCTAATGCAATTAAAAAGCTTTATGAGACACACGCAAAGCACTTGACATTCCAAATACTTTCTTTTACGCAACATCCCCATTGCTTTTAGTGTTTGCAAAAGTGTCAAGCAAACATTTGTAGCTAGGTCTAGTGCAATGTAGGGTATGTACATGCATTAAATCAGCAGCACCATCAACATTTAAAACAGTAAGAAGGGACTTTTATCTATCTGTGTTACCTGGCTGTGGCATTCATCAAATATAAATCCTGCACTCATCATTCAAAAATATAGCATTGCGTTACTATGTATGTTATCGGTAGTACAATATGTATTTTTCTGTGCTCATATAAAAGGACTGAACCTTATGGGATGTAGGAACAAGAAGCCATTCTGTGTAAAATCATCCTTGAAGCAAACTTTATAATTTTGCTCTCCTCTCACTTAATTGTTGTACGTCATGCAAAGAAACATATTTTTCACATATTCTTTCAGTAGTTGAAATGTGTTAAACTCTACAGAAGTCTCTAAGGTAGAATTGAACCAACGTTTAAATATTTTCTCAGCAATAAGGCCCTAGGCCACATGGGGCAATCTGTGACCTGGTACATCTTCCTTGTGCCCACACAAAAACCTAATAGACTAGTCATACAAAGTAGGCATGCTCGGTCAGATTCTAAATACATAGAGAAATTGCAACAGCCCCGGGGATACCAATGCTCAGTCAGATTCTGCAGAATGAATGTTCGCTTTTCCTATCGGAAATCAGCATTTCTGATCGGAACAAGGAAATTGAATTCCTGCGGAAATAGCGCATTGCTGCAACTCTGTAATTTTGATCACAGAACTCAGAAGCATTGGACCAATTAGACAATGCACAGCCAACTGAAAAGTATTTGGCCAATAAGAGAATGCAAAAAAAATCCCCCCCCCCCCCAAAGAAAAAGACTCTTCGTAAAACGGAATCGCAAAAAAGGAAATCTGATTGAATGTGACCCAAGAAGACTCCTCAGAAATCGGAATCAAAAAACGGAAAATGGAAATTGGAAATAACCAGAATTGGTAATCAGCATTGTCGGAAATCAGAATTTCTGCGGAATCGGAAATTGGAATTTCCGACCATCATGGCATGCAGTGAGGAGGTGTCAGACAGAGAAGCAAAGCAGGATTGTGTAGTATTTTCACAAAAGGAAAAATAAATCCACAATAATACTACTTACAAACATGGGTTGATTTTAGGCAACCACCATTTAGAGCATGTGGAGAAAACTGTCTCCACTCGGATGGAAAGTCCTCTTCCAGACTTGGGTCACATTCTGATAGACAAGGTCCACTGGAACCACTGGATATTGGTTGTAGGGAAAATCCCTAAGAGGGGTGCTAGACTATACAGGGTGGGAGGAGACACCCTAATGTGAGTGTCAAACTACCAATTTTGGAGTTAGTAAGTGATAGTCTTACCTAGATATGGAGGTTTAAGAGTCATTTCTTATATACCAAAAAGAAACAACGCGTTTTTGGGGTTTCATCCACTTTTTCAGGTTAATAATGCAAAGTACATATTTTATGCATAGACACTGTGTTATTAGCCTGAAGAAGCGGGTACTAATTCCAAAATTGGCAGTTTGACACACACTGGGGCACCTCCTCCCACCTGGATATGGCATGCAGTGGAATGTTCTGTGATTGTCAGGCTGTCACTGTCAGGCACTTCTACCCCACCCTCTGAATCAATGCAGAGGGCAAGCACTCATACGGGGGACTGGGGCCTTTGAGCACAGTCACTTGGAATTAAAATGGTCTTGGTCAAAATACATTCTAAGGTCAGATATTTTTGTGGCAGTGATATTATAACAGGGAAAGTGTAATAATTAAATAATATTGCCTTAATTGAACATGCAATATAAACAACAGTTTTTCTTCTATTTTAATCTTTTATGATCAGTGGTGCCACACAGGGATAACCTGGGATTCTTTCAGACAGGTAGCGCATGGTAATTTAAGATGAGCTACACGTTTAGAAACAAAAAGACAAAAAAGGTTGTTCCCTGTCCCAAGCCTTTTTTGTAGCATCTGGTACAGAGCAGACTATGGACAAATCCAAAGTACAACTGTAAATTTACTATTCATGAGTCTTCCTAAACACACAATTCTTGGAAATGGAATGATACTGTTCCTAAACAAAGAACGATGTCCAAGGGCGTAAAAGTTGGCTATACAGAACCTGCTATGGGATGTGGCTGAAAACATATTGGACTCTTGTGCATTCCCAGTCCATCTTTCAGCTCACTAGCACACAAAAAGAGTCTGCTGTTACATTTTATAGAGTCACAAAAGAAATATGGAGTTAGGCAATCTAATACAGTGAAAAGTCTACACCCAATCAAGGTACAAAATAAGAGCTTAATAGTGTGCAAAATGTTCTTTTGTAAAATAAAGGAAGCCATGACTCATTTGTTTTCAGCAGTCCAAATCATAAAACTAATGTTATGCTATGTCAGAAAGAAGAAGGCTGGCCATTGTTCCGTAACAATGTTCACAAAATGAAGTCCTCTATTATTGCACAGATAGTGCCCATAGTTAAAAATACTTTTTTTTTTTTTAAAGAAACTTGCTGGCTCAAATGCTCCTCTTAACAAGAACATTTTCCAAAAGAGAATATAAACTACTTGTAGATATTACGTTTCAGTTCCCTGCCGTTGATTGCCCTGGATTAAGATATACAGTATGCAGTGTGTAATGTACAGTATGTTCCAGACTGTATAAGTCACTTATCAAAAATTGGTAAAGGACCTCATTGTGGCCTACTCAAGCATTCTCCTTCATCTCTCATCTGGTAATGATCCTATTTTTTAAACACCTTTATTGGCCTAGTTGCAAAGATATATAATACAAGGTATTGTCCCAAATGCAATTAACTTTCTCTCCTGAGTTTTCTCTTTGGAGATCCTTTTTTAACTTCATTTTCAACTTTTCAGCACTTTGCAATTGAAAAAGTGCCAAAAAAATAGAATAAATTATTTTGAGTATTTTCTAACTTGCTAGTGGTGCAAAAGGCATTTTATTGACAAGGTCTGAAAATTTCACCCGGGAGAAAACTCAGGAGAAAAAGTTAATTGCATATGGGCATCATGTCAAAGTAGGATATCACATAGATGCATAGTCAATAGTGGATAACAAAATGGACAACTAGCAAATGTAGTATAATTTTAGAATAGCAGAGTTTGCAGACCATGTCTATACAACACACCCTGCAGCAGTTTATCTAAATCTAAAATCTAAATGTATCTTAATGTAAATTATATCAAATAATAGTATTGCAACAGGCAATAACAGGCAGGATAAACAAACAAACTCAGAATGTGGATTGCTCAACTCATAGGAGGAGAAAAAATAGGACAGCAATATTGGGTAGGGTCCTGATCACTAAAATGGAGATCACTGTTGAAGGTTCAAGGGTCTAGCAGGGAATTTTAGGGTAGAGGCGACCCCTTTAGCCCATACTTTATTAAATTGGCCAGGGCACCCTCTGTGGGTATAGACTACCTTAATAAAAGGAAGCACCTTATTTACCTGTATCAATGATCCTATTTAAAGAGAATGGCCCCTATTCAATTCACTTTTTCTTCCGAGTGTTATCCTAGCTGATATGCTCACACCTTGTCAATTACCGTATATACTCCCATATAAATCAACCCGCGTATAAGCCAAGGTACCCACTTTTCACTCAGAATACCAGGAATAAGTGATTGACTCGCATATAAGCCCCCTCCCTATTATAGTCTCCTCCACAGTAGCCAGATGTACTCCAGTACAAGTTATCCCCTCTCCCCATAGCCAGATGTGCCCCAAGGATATTACAGTGGTGTCTCAGGGCCCCACTAGATGGCGTCATAGATATAAGACACAGCAATTGCCACACAGGAAGAATGCCCGATCACTGCACCATTGACACGTTGCTTGCACGCTCCGCTCCACAAGCCAGGGGACACAGGTAGTCCTAGACAGCAGTGCTGCTCGGATACCCCTTTTCAAAATCCGGATTGACCCGGATCCGGATACCCAGATATCCGATCCGGGTCAGATATCCGATTTCAAAATTTTCCAATCCGAATCGGATATTCGACCCTAGTATCCGGGATATGCGGGCAAATTCAGATATCCGGATAGAAAAAACAAAAGTGGCCTATAAATTGCTTTCAAAACTTTTTTTAGGGTATATGAGGCATGTAGCATCATTATTTTGTAAAGGGGAACACTTTGATGATGTGGGGACTTAAAATCCCCCCCCCCCCCCCCCAAAAAAAAATGTCTGTCAATTAACATTAGGCCTAGGTTCCAGACAGCGGTCGTGCAGCCCACAATGGGCTTGATTTACAAACGAGTGCTAACTGTTAGCACGGCCGTTTTCATGCGAATTTTCGCATTGCACGCGATCGCGAATTTTCGCGCGAAGCGATAACGTTTTCACGCGCAAATGCGAATTTTACCACAAAATCGATATCGTTTTCACATGAAAATTTGCGTTTACGCGCAAAAACGTTATAGTTTCGCGCGGAAAGTCGCAATCGCGCGCAATGCGAAAATTCACGCGAAAACGCTTATGCTAACATTTAGCACTCTTTTGTGAATCAAGCCCATTGTGTCCAAAGTCCAACCGCACAACTGGGACATGACAGTTTTCAGCCAAGACACCTCCAAAAAATTACGCAGCAATTGTGTTTTGGGTTAAATATAGGTGGTATCAGTGGCCTGTGGCACCCTGGCCTGGCGGTGGGAGCTGCACAGGCAGCAGGAGCAGGGCAATGCAGCAGCAGCAGCTGTAATGTGTTCCAGGAGCATGCCGGACGTGGCACATTGCAATTGGCACTTGGCACGTGTCATGTGGCACTTGGCACGTGTCACGTGGCACTTGCCACGTGACGCGTGGAAAGTATCACGTGACACGTGGCAAGTGCCACATGACAGGTGCCAAGTGCCACGTGACACTGCCAAGTGCCACGTGACACGTGCCAAGTGCCACGTGACACGTGCCAAGTGCCAAGTGCTGAAGCCATGTGACACGTGCCAAGTGCTGCAGGCAGCTGCTATGTGTCTCTGTGTGTGCTGTGCACAGACCAGGCCAGCTGCTGCCTGCTGGCCAGCTATTAGTCTTAGGTATAGGTTAGGGATTAGGGGTTAGGATTACTGTTTTATTGTGTAGTTAGTACTGTAGTACTGCAGTCAGTGTGCTAGTAGTTGTTAGAGTAGTAGTACTACTGTGTTAGCTTTCTACAGAACTGCTATGCTGTGAGCAGTGCAAGTGTGACAGTTAGTGTGCACTAGTGTCTTATCCTCTGCTGTCTGACTGTCACGGTCAGTAATTAATGATTTAACAATAGTGTAGTGATAGTGAAGGGGTTAATCACTGAACAGCTTATCACTGTGTACAGCCCTTGGCCCAGCAGCACTGAAGCACACACTCTGACTGTCAAACTATGACATCAATCAAGCTAATTAACGATTTAACAACACCGAACTTGCTAACTACCGCCCAGTGTCAATTCTTCCATTTGCATCTAAATTACTTGAACGCCACATCCATGCAGAACTAAGTCAGTATTTATCTGCAAATTCCTTGCTCGATCAGTTCCAATCTGGCTTCCGGCCAAACCACTCCACAGAAACAGCCCTCACCAAAGTAGCTAATGATCTCCTCACAGCTAAATTCAAAGGCTATTATTCCATACTCATCCTTCTAGATCTGTCATCAGCATTCGACACTGTCGACCACACTCTACTCCTACAGATCAGATCCTTTCATCTATAGGAATAAAGGACCTCTCTCTCTCCTGGATATCTTCCTACCTGTCTGGAAGGTCTTTCACTGTTTCTTATTCAGATCAGGCCTCCTCTTCACATCCTCTGTCTGTAGGGGTACCTCAAGGCTCTGTCCTCGGTCCCCTCCTCTTCTCCATCTACATGCACGGTCTTGGTAACTTAATCAGCTCATTTGGTTTCCAATACCACCTATATGCAGACGATACACAACTGTACCTCTCGGCCCCAGACCTTAACTCCCTCCTCACACGGGTTCCCGACTGCCTGTCCGCTATCTCCTCTTTCATGTCCTCTCGCTTCTTAAAACTTAATATGAATAGAACTGAACTAATAGTCTTTCCACCATCCCTGTCCACCCCTTTGCCTGATATTACAATAAATGTTAACAACACGTCTATAACATCAGTTCCCAAAGCACAGTGCTTGGGGGTAATATTTGATTCTTCTCTCTCATTTACTCCTCACATTAACTCCCTAACCAGCTCCTGCCATTTCCAACTGAAAAACATAGCACGTATCCGACCTTTTCTCTCCCATGACACAACCAAAATGTTAGTACATGCTCTCATTATATCTCGATTGGACTATTGCAATATATTGCTTGGTGGACTTCCAACTAACCGACTAACACCGCTCAATTCTGTACTAAACTCTGCTGCTCGACTCATTCATCTCTCCTCTCGCTCTTCCTCTGCTGACCCTCTCTGTCAAGCTCTTCACTGGCTACCAATTAATGAGAGGATTCAGTTCAAACTCTTAACCATAACCTACAAAGCTCTCCACAATCTCTCTCCCCTGTACATCTCCTCACTAGTCTCCAGATACCAACCCAACCGCAATCTCAGATCTGCACACGAGCTTCTTCTATCCTCTTCTACAATTACCTCCTCACATTCACGTGTACAAGACTTCTCACGTGCCTCACACCTCCTCTGGAATGCCCTTCCACAACACATCCGCCACTCTCCCACTAGTGTTGGGCGAACACCTGGATGTTCGGGTTCGGGTCCGTTCGCCGAACATGGGCCAGATGTTCGGCATGTTCGGCCCGAACCCCGAACTCCCCGAACATCCCACTTTTGGGGGCCCTATGGGGTCGCAGGCATAAGGGGGGAGCATGCCCCGGTCGCGGGGGGGGGGTCGGAAATTCCCCCCACCCCCTCCACTAGTGCTCCCCCCTCTGCCCGCTTCCGTTTACAAAAATTTTCCGTAAAGTTCAATAGTACCTTCAGTGGCTGGCCTGGCTGGCACTGTGGTGTGAGGGAGGAGGAGTCCGAGTAGGACGCGTTGAGGCCGGGCAGCGGGCGGTTCAGCGGTAGTACCCTTGTGGTACTTCCTCCCTTTCTCTGACCTCACGTCCTCTGCATACGAGGGTACGCGTCACGCGTACCCTGGTATGCGTCATCACGTAGAGGACGTGAGGTCAGAGAAAGGGCGGAAGTACCACAAGGGTACTACCGCTGAACCGCCCGCTGCCCGGCCTCAACGCGTCCTACTCGGACTCCTCCTCCTCCTCACTCACACCACAGTGCCAGCCAGGCCAGCCACTGAAGGTACTATTGAACTTTACGGAAAATTTTTGTATGGGGAAGCGGGCAGAGGGGGGAGCGCTAGCGGAGGGGGAATTTCCGAAACCCCCCCGCGACCAGGGCATGCTCCCCCCTTATGCCTGCGACCCCATAGGGGGGCAGTATTCGGCCGAACAGGGCGCTGTTCGGCCGAACAGGGGCCCTGTTCGGCCGAACAGGGGCCCTGTTCGGCCTGTTCGGCTGGGCATTGAGCTGTTCGGGCGAACCCGAACTAAAAAGGCCGAACACCATGAGGTGTTCGGCCGAACTCGAACATCACCCGAACAGGGTGATGTTCTGCAGAACCCGAACAGTGGCGAACACTGTTCGCCCAACACTATCTCCCACCTTCGAAATCTTTAAACGTTCCCTCAAAACCCACCTTTTCCGACAAGCATATTCTCTAGCTTAGGCCATTCACCCACTAAATAACCTAATTACGCACTGCCTGTACATACTGTATACTGTATACTTCCCCCACCTCTTGTTTCCACCCCATTCCTTTAGATTGTAAGCTCGCAAGGGCAGGGCTCTCACCCTTTTGTGTCATGGAATGTTATTAATTCAATTGCTCGCACACTGTTAGAAATGTATACATTTTAGTCATCATGTTAAATCAAGTTGTAATCAGCAGTGCTGTATCTTGTATCAGTGTTCATAGTTCATGTATATCATTGTCTGTATCATTATGTATCCCTTGTTTTTTTTCTTACATTGTACAGCGCCACGGAATATGTTGGCGCTTTATAAATAAATAATAATAATAAATAATAATAATAATAGTGTAGTGATAGTAGTGAAGGGGTTAATTACTGAACAGCTTTAGGTTTATAACTGTGTACAGCCCTTGGTAGGCCACCAGCACTGGAGCATGTCTCTCAGTGAGCATTCAGCAAGCTAAGACGATATGATGGCAGCCCTCCTTATTATACAGGGGGGCTGGCCAGTGTTCCTTTCTGTGATTGGGTGCCAGGGTTTAGGCTGGGAGTCCTCTGATTGGCACAATGAGGTCAGGTGGGGCTGGCCAGGGTTCCCCTCTGTGATTGGTTGCTAGGGATTCTGCTGGGAGCCATCTGATTGGCGTCATCATCTTAGTTACAGTATTTCGGATCTGGATTCCCGCAATATCTGCGGATATCTGAGTTTTGCGGCCAAATATCCGCAGATAGCTAGCTAGATTTTTAAAAAAATACGGAATCTGATTTCAAATCGGATAGCATAAAAAGGTTTGGATATCCAGGTTACACGGATATCCGGAATCCTGATGAGCAGCACTGCTAGGCAGCACACTCTGCACACCATGTTGCAGGGGATGGGGGGGGGGGGGGGGGGGGGCATGGACACCAGTAACAAAACCTGCCAGTAAAAAAACCTTCTCCCTCATCTGTTCTGCTCCACTGACTCGCATATAAGCAGAGGGGGTAACGTTTCAGCACATTTTTGTGCTGAAAAATTAGGCTTATATGCGAGAATATACAGTAAATGCCTTTAAGCCACCAGTAAGAAAGAAAATGCTCAGAATAATTTTGACATAACTTTTTCCCCTACTTTTTGGTACTTTTTTTTAATTTTAGAGTGCTGAAAAGTTACTTTAAACAAAAGATGAAAAATGATATCCTAGGAGAAAATTTAGGAGAAAAGTGAATTGAATAAGGGCCAAGAGTCGTTACTTTAGTCTGATTTTAAACTTTTTTTTTTTTAGCTGTGGCAGGGATGCGATGCTCCTGCCGCATCCCCCTGCAACAAATGACAAACATATGACCCTGCGTCAGAGTGCCCTGAGAGGGACATATGCATAGCACCCCCCCCCCCCTAGTGACGCATCCCTGCTGGGCAGGATGTACGTCACTGAGACTCCCCTGGGATTCCTGTCAGTCCACGCATATGCGCCATGAAGCACTGTGTTCTTGTCGCTGAAATTCCTGCATAACCCATTGACTCTAATGACTTCTGCTGCTGCATAGTCATAGGGCAATGTGCTGCTGACTTTGCGCCAGCTCGGTGGCGATTTAGAAACTTCCATTGCAACACAATGTGGTAAGTGTACTAACCCCCATTGACTTGCTTTGCCATTGCTTTACCCTGCGGTAAAACAGGGTATCGCAATGCACACTTGCAATGCGAGTGTAAAAGGGGCCGTAAAGTTACAGACATCAGTGTTTACTTATAATCAAAGCATGAAAGAAGAAATGCTTAAATGATTTAAAATAATTTATTAAAGTAAAGGAAAGTTGTTGTATCGATATTATAGAAAAGGGAAAACAAAATTTGAGCACCAGAGGTCCAGTGGAAGTTTGGGCACCACAATAGGTGCCCATAGTAATTTCAGCTAAAGGTGGAAATTTAGGCACCATTGGCCCTGGCACCAAATATTTTATTGGGCACCCCAGCACCCAAATTTTCCCCTATATAATTAAAATTACTATGAATGCCTATGGCAGCACCCAAACTTCTGTGGCGCATAATATTTTTCATTTTTTTGCAGTGGGTTTGCAGCTGGTTAGGTGTTGGTGGAGGGTCTTTTAAGGTAAGGCATAGGTGGAGTTTTTTCTAAGATCAGGCATAGCTGAGGGTAAGTTGGTTAGGGTTAGGTAACAAAGGAGGGGGTGGTTTAGTTTAGGAATCGAGGGGGTGGTTAGGATTAGACATTGGAGGAAGGTGGTTAGGCATGGGGGGTGGTTATGGTTAGGTATCGGTTGAGGCAGGTTCTGTGTGAGAATAGGGTTGAGTTACATCGGAATTAACACACTGCAAAATAATGGATTATTGGTAAATTGACCTGTATTCTACTAGTGGCTGTTTCTGCAAACCAAATTTCTGGGGATCCTTTTTGCATGTACGAGCATAAGTGGGCATGATTATTATGAGTAATGGACAGAGGAAAATGTGTATAAACAGTGGTGTAATTCAAAGGCTGTGGGCCTGCCTAGTAAAACTTTGGCTGGAGCTCCCTGCCATAAGGCCCTAGCTTACATACAAACAACCATATGAAATGTAACAAAATAGACAACTTCCACAGAACTCAGCAGTAAGTGTACCAAACATTATAAATAGCAGTGTGTCTCCCCAAAAAACAAAATTGAGTAAAGGGCTTTCAACAATCAACAATAAATACATATACACATAATAAATAGGCAAAGTGTCCCCAAAACATAAATGGACAAAGTCACTCCAATCATTATTAACCACTTGCCGACCGCACGCTTATACCGTGCGTCGGTAAAGTGGCAGCTGCAGGACCAGCGACGCAGTATTGCGTCGCCAGCTGCAGGCTAATTAATCAGGAAGCAGCCGCTCGTGCGAGCGGCTGCTTCCTGTCAATTCACGGCGGGGGGCTCCGTGAATAGCCTGCGGGCCGCCGATGGCGGCTTGCAGGCTAAATGTAAACACAAGCGGAAATAATCCGCTTTGTTTACATTGTACGGCGCTGCTGCGCAGCAGCGCCGTAAGGCAGATCGGCGATCCCCGGCCAATCAGCGGCCGGGGATCGCCGCCATGTGACAGGAGACAGCCTGTCACTGGCTGCACAGGACGGATAGCGTCCTGTGCAGCCCGGATCTCCAGGGGGGGCCAGGTAGGAGAGGGAGGGGGAGGATTTCGCCGCGGAGGGGGGCTTTGAGGTGCCCCCCCCCCCGCAACACCCGGCAGGCAGGAGCGATCAGACCCCCCCAGCACATCATCCCCCTAGTGGGGAAAAAAGGGGGGCGATCTGGTCGCTCTGCCTGCACGCTGATCTGTGCTGGGGGCTGCAGAGCCCACCCAGCACAGATCAGCTAAAACAGCGCTGGTCCTTAAGAGGGGGTAAAGGGTGGGTCCTCAAGTGGTTAAGCAGAGATACCTTCAAAATCATAATTAGGCACAGTCTTCCTCTAAAATGCCCTAACATATTTAATTAGAGTGTCCCCTTAAATCCCTAAACAAATCAGCTAATTTTCACCTTTTACATTGAAGTCAAAGGCAAAGACTTTTTGCTGCTACCCACAGATGTCAATATTAACATATTCATATTATATGAATATATATGCATATTCGCAAAACTGGCTAGCCCAAAATCAAATTTATAGGAAATTTTCACATGCACGTCAGCAACATTTTTTCTTATCGTTTGTAATAAGCCAATGTCCTCCACAAATATAACAAATAACCAAAAATAATTAGGCAGCAGCTGGTTGTACTGAGGCTCAGGATGACTAAGTAGCTCAGGTTGACAACAACATGCTGGCCAATAAACTATCATTTTTTTTGCTTTCTTTGGCTATATTTACTCATAGAAGCAAGTTACAACAAGCAACTTGACAACAAGTGGCTTGAAGGAGGAAGTGCACGTAGTGAGGCTTGCAACGCATCCAATAGAGTGCATGCAAGCTGTTTGGAGGACAGGGAGGACAGTGGCACTATGGGTAAAAAAACCCTTATCATCCAGCCGCACAGCTGTGGCAATAAGCCCATAATAGTAAAAGGCATGCTTCAGAGGGTTCCTTGATATCCACAACCCCTCTGCTGCCAGCCTTTTTATGATTTATGATGTGCTTCTTTGCATGTGGGAGCATGGCCACACTGTGGACATATCAGTAGAGTTCACACCTGCAGAAGTACTGAGCCGCTCGTGCACAAAGAAAAAAGCTGTGCACAAGTGGCTCCATGCTACTGTGCAGGTGCAAGCTGTATTTTGCACATGTAAGGCAGAGCCACACTCGTACACATATTCAATATTAAAGGAATTCTAAAGGGAAAATAAAAATAAAAAACAGATACTCATCTGAGGAGAGGAAAGGCTCTGGGTCCTATAGAGCTTTCCCGTTCTTCCCCCGGTCCTCACGTTCCCCTGTAGGTTCCCCATTAGCAGTCTACGACTGTTCGGCCGTAGACTGCTCTCTTCCAGGTTGGGCTGGCTTTGGCAATCTTCAGAAGCACTTGGCTTCCAAAGACAGGCTGCTCCGCACTGCGCACCTCCAAGTGCCCTCTCTCACGCACTCATGCATGTGCAGTACAGAGCTGCCCTTTTACGGCAGCTTGAGTGCTTCCAAAGACTGCCGAAGTCTCCCGTGGCGGGAGATTCAAACGGAGGAGCCTGCAAGGGAACAAGGACAATGGGAGAAGAATGGGAAGGCTCTATAGGACCCGGAGCGTTCCCTCTCCTTAGGTAAGTATCTGTTTTTTATTTTTATTTAATTTTATTTAAGCTTTAGACTTGCTTTCATATCAAATTTTGTAAAAGGGCTCCCAGCAGAAGAACAACAAGGCACAATGAGACTGAGGAAGCTTCTGCACTATACAGAGGCTTCCCCTTCTGAGGAAAGTATCTGACTTTTTTCTCCTTTGTAATAACCCTCATGGGGTAAAATGTTGGTCTAATGTTTTGTATAGTTCAAGCCTACAACTCCACCAAAAACTGGTACTCTCACACATAACTGACATTTATTACCACGAAATAGGTGATGATATAATATAAAGTGGAAAGAAGATGGCGGATTCTGGAACTCCTATGCAGAAGTAATTTATTTAAGCATGGTACAAAACTTTCAACAGGTTACAAACGTGCCTGTGCCGACAGCTGTTTCGCGTGACCCCACGCCTCCTCAGGACACCAAGGCTCACCCCTTCCTCTCCAAACCCCACCTATATACCTATCTGTGAGGGCGGGCACATACACTTCCTACACAGTCTTAAGCATTAACCCTTCAGAGGAAGAACATTATATACATACATACATTTCTATGCAGATAAAAACTAATTCATTTATCTTAAAAAAAGCTGAAATCTCATTTCTGTCATTAAAACTCATATTCCCCAATGCATTGGTCATAGATATCAATGAGGCTTCCTTATACAGTAACAAACCTCTTTTGAACCCCCTCTAGCCATATCCAAAATTTTTAAAAGGCCTACTACTTTTAGGAAGTCTGTGTCAACTCCATGGCATGAATTTACATGATCGATCATACAGCGTGATCCCACCCAGTTCCTGATCTATCTTTTATGCTGTAAGCACCTGTCCTTGAGTCCCCTATGTAGAATTTCCCACAGGGGCACCAAATGCAATACACCACATATCTGGACCTGCAATTAATAAATTCTTTAATATGCTACGTAACACCTCCTACCTGAATCACTTTGCCCTTCTTCACGAATTTGCAAGCTGAGCAATGGCCACACGGGAAGTTCCCTTCCCATTTTTTCTTTGTAAGTCAGTTTCCCTGTTTCTCCTGTACTGATTTAAATTCGCTATGGACTAACATCTTTTTAATTGTATAACCCCTCCTAAAACTAACTCTAGGTGGTCTACTGACAACTTCTTTGAGATGTTCGTCCAGTGGCTACGTATCACCTGATGAATTTGATTGGGCATCGGGGTGTAATCAAATATGAAATGAAATCTTCTATCTTTCTGTTTCTCTTTGCCCGCCTGGTTAATAGTTGGGCCCGAGGTATTGATCTCGCTTTTTCCAAAGCCTGTTCAATAGATTTCATCTGATATCCCCTTTTTAAGAGACGTATAGTCAAGTCGGACACCTGAACTTCAAATACTCTCACATTAGAGTTATTCCTTCTGAATCTAAGAAATTGGCCGTATGGGATGGCATCCTTTACATGTCTGGGGTGGTAGCTTTCATAATGCAGGAGACCGTGGCCGTAGTCTTTCTATAACCCCTAGTGGTGAGGCATCCCTCCTCCACTTCAATCATGAGGTCCAAGAATTCCACTTTGGTGTCACCAAAATTAGCAGTACATAACTCCATATTAATGTCATTGGAGTTTATCCATTTAATGAAATCTTCAAATTCTCCTTTGCTACCACCCCAGACAATCAAGATGTCATCCACATACCGCCGCCACAATTTTAACCACTTTGTCCTCCTTGACGTATAAAAACGTCAAGGAGGACAGGCGCGCTCCCGCGGCCGATCGCGCGCGTGCACGTGCACTCCCGGCCGCGGAGTCGGTAGCCACGGAATCAATTTATCGGGCTATGGAGCCCGATCATTGATTCCTCTCCCCCGCTGAAAAAGTGACAGCTTCTCTCGGAAGCTTCGCTCTTTCTGAAGCTGTGTCTCTCTAAGCGTACATTGTACGCTTAGAGTGACGTCATGTAAAAAAAATCGAGATTGCCATCTTGTGGCCAAAAAGTAAAACTACAAGAAAATCCTCAAAAACATTACAATACACCAATATTTCCCCAAATTAAACACTTTTATATCCCACCCTCCCAAAAATGCCCACATAAAATGTTTAATAAAAAAAAACAAAAAAAAACATTACTATAAAAAAAAAAAAAACATAAATATTTACCTAATGGTCTAAACTTTTTAAATATCTATGTAAAGATGAAATATTTCTCTCTATTTTTTTTTTATAAGCTTGTAAATAGTGATGTATGCAAAACGGAAAAAATGCTCTTTTATTTCCAAATAAAATATTGTCGCGATACATTGTGATAGGGACATAATTTAAATGGTGAAATAACCGTGACAAATGGACAATAACAATACGTGGGTTTTAATTATGGAGGCATGTATTATTTTAAAACTATAATGGCCGAAAACTGACAAATAATGAATTTTTTCATTTTTTTTCTTATTCTTCCTGTTAAAATGCATTTACAGTAAAGTGGCTCTTAGCAAAATGTACCCCCCAAAGAAAGCCGAATTGGTGGCGGAAAAAACAAGATATAGATCAGTTCATTGTGATAAGTAGTGATAAAGTTATAGGCTAATGAATGGGAGGTGAACATTGCTCGGATGCATAAGCTGAAAACGACTGAGATGTTAAGTGGTTAAAGAATGCCTAAAGGGGTTAGAAGGGGACCAGATAACTTCATCTTCCCAAACTAACAAAAATAAATTTGAATAGGTCGGGGCTACCAGGGTCCCCATTGATGTACCAGAGAGCTGTCTATACCATTCCCCATTAAATTTGAATGTGTTATGCTCAAGTACAAATCTCAAGCATTCACATAAAAACTCTACATATTCTTAACATTCACCCAAATTGTCCAGTATGTGGTGCATTGCATCCAGCCCCTTCCCGTAATGGATCTTACTATACAAACTAACTATATGGAATAGTAGCGAGGTGAAAACCACTCTGCCACTCCAAGGACTCAATCACCTGTAGAACACTCAAATCTAAAAATTTGGAAAGTGTCTCAGTTAGCGAGCACACCCCGGAGACAATTGGTCGTCTGGGGGGGTTCACCAATGTTTTATGAATTTTCCGCAAGTAATACCAAACAGGCAGCCTTGGGAACTCCACAAATAGGTCTTCACCCATTTTTTAGACAAAAAACCCAAGTCTACTCCTCTCCTCAACAGAGTGCGGAGTTCGGTCTTGTCCTTCTCAATACGGTTCCCCCTTAACTTTTACGGCCTCAGCCACATACATAGAAGAAGGTATTACCACAATGTTCCCTCCCTTATCTGCAGGCTTGTATACAAGATCCCTGCGAGATTTCAACCAATTAATGGCACGTTTCTCCTTCTCAGTAATATTTGGCTGGTCCACGGGGTAAAGACACAACCTGATCTTAATTAATACCTCTTTCTGGAAAATATCCAGGGGACTACCAGGGGAGACGGGGGGGGGGGGGGGGAAGGTGAACCTGCGGAGGTGCAAAGAATTGCTACCCACACAGGTCTCCTCCCCCCTATGCCTACCCATTCTCCATGAGCAATTCCCTGAGTATGGTCTGCACCTTCTCATCCCATGCATCCAGCTCAATCCCGGGTTGGGAGATCCAACCACTCTCACTTACCCCCACCTGTTTGGTTGTTTCCATGTTTTTACAGGAAAAAAATCTATGTACATTGATTTTACGTATGGCTTCATTGAGATCTGCTTCAAATGTATTTATTTGGAATTTACCAGTGAGACAAAAATTTAGACCATTAAATAATATAGATATACAATCTTGGGACAGTGCTACCTCAGACAAATTGATGACGTAAGAGTTTTGTAAATCAGTAGAATCCAAGTCCTGAGACAATGCCACATAATACAAATTGACAACCTTAGAATCGTGTGAATCAGTAGAGTCCAAGTCCACATGGGGTATATAAGCCTCATTCAAACATTGGGGATTCCCTATTTCCTCACCCCCTTCCAATGAACCTGCTTCCTCTTTTTGGGAGTGCTTGGACCTGCACCCCCTCCTCCTCCTTCTCCTCTTCCTAAGTTTCAGTTTCAGCATGTAGTGTTGGTGGTATAATGGTTAGGATAGCAGCCTACCAAGCACTAGACCTGGGTTTGATTCCCGGCCAATGTATGTAAGCTGGCTTTTAAAATGCTACAATTCCCTAAGCAAGCTCATTTTTCTCTTGGATATATCACAATGGTACATGCTAGGCTGACTTCAGCATGTAGCATTGTAGTGTGTTGTGTTGGTGGTATAATGGTTAGGATAGCAGCCTACAGAGCGGAAGGCCTGGGTTCGATTCCTGGCCAATGTATGTGAGTTGGCTTTTGACATCCTACAAATCCCTAAGCAAGCTCATTTTTCTCTTGGATATATCATAATGGTACATGCTAGGCTGGCTTCAGCATGTAGTGTTGGTGGTGGTATAGTGGTGAAGAGAGCTGTCTACCAAGCACTAGACCTGGGTTCAATTCCCGGCCAAGGTAAGTAAGCTGGCTTTTGAAATCCTACAATTCTCTGGAAGACGAGACCCTGAGGAAGGGCATCTGTTGAGCAGAAATTCTTCTTAGTAGGTAGAAATCAGTTCGGTGGGAAAAAAATTTGAATTCCGTAAAATTCCGTGGAATTTCGTAATTTTCCGCGGATATTCTGCCATAGTGATATAGCAATTCCATTCCGTCACAACGGAAAGGAATCATCAAATTCCGGCCAGAATCACGGAACTTTTAATTCCGCTGAATCCAGCGACCATCCCTACCAGGATGTAGGATGTCAATGAATGGTTCAGAGGCTTCTTGATCCATCCACAATCCCACTGTAGCAGTTGCTCTGATTCTGAACATACCCAACAAGAGCTTATTGGATATGTTATTGTGGCTGTGAGTGCAACCTTACTGCATGTGCGTGAGTACGGACAGCCCTTCACAGTAGTATGAACTTGCTTGTCCACAAGCAGCTTCATGCTACGGGACAGGAGCAGCCATACTTGCGCATGCACAGCACTGCTGGACTCATACACAGAGGGGAGCAAGACTAGGAACAAAAAGCAAGACTTTCCTGCAGCAATGTGGACGAGAATGACATACCTACTTAGGTAGGTACCTAACTCCCTTTTTTTTATTTTACAGGGTTGCTTTAATGTTGCAATATAACTGTCAGAAATTGTTTTCAGAATATTAAAAATCTCTGCCAAGTACAGTTTCTTCCCCTCCGACCCTTGATATTATATCTGACATTTTATGTGTGCTCACAGCACTGAGGTGCTTAAATTACTCCATAATGGTATTAAAATATGTTAAATATGAAGACTGTATGTGTATTCGGAAATGTCATATTTGATTAGGTGGAAAAACTGAGAGGAGTGTAAAGCTATTCACAACACATCAATAGTTACAAGAAAAATGCAGCACAGCAAATTAATGTCAATTTAGGCGGAAAAAAAAAAGTGGCGGGCATATTTTACATATTACATTACTTCACTGCTGTGATTGACTCCTAAAGAAAACACTCTAAATAGCATAGCAGCTCTTGGCAAGCAGACAGAAATGATTGAGCACCCTGAGGGTACAGGGTAGGTTTAATGGGTTTGATGTATGTTGTGTAAGACAAAACTTGGGATACATGCACAGAATTACAATGAAATGTACAATTATAATGCAACAATTATTTATGTTGGACTAGGTTAGTCTCACATTAGTACAGAATGGTTACCGCAGATGGTACTTGGGTGACTTACATCAGAATCTAAAAGAAAAAGTGATGAATTGCATTAGTGTATGTTACAAACACCATGTCATTAAATTAAGGTCGTGAGCATTTACTTGCACATTAGTTTAACCCAATCTGCTATCAGCCACTAATAGTGATTTGCTAACATTGGAAGCTTGCTGGCAACAAATACTTATCATATCTTTTACCTCAGCCTTCTATTAGATGCATGTTTGTTCATGGCTCTGGTGCCCACTTGACATGAACAAATACCCCCCAAAAAACTTGTTATTGTAAGGGCCTGTACACATGAAAAATCACCAAGCACAATCGCAAATGCAGTGCGATCGCGTTATTTAACCACTTGATGACCCAGCCTTTACCCCCCCTTAAGGACCAGCACTGTTTTTTATGATCTGTGCTGGGTGGGCTGTGCAGCCCCCAGCACAGATCAGGTTGCAGGCAGAGGGATGAGATCGCCCCCCTTTTTTCCCCCCTATGGGGATGATTTGCAGGGGGGTCTGATCTCTCCTGCCTGCTTGGGTGTTGCGGGGGGGGGGGGGGGGGCACCTCAAAGCCCCCCTCCGCGGCGAAATTCCCCCCTCCCTCTCCTCCCTGTCCCCCCTGGTGATCTGGGCTGCACAGGACGCTATCCGTCCTGTGCAGCCAGTGACAGGCTGTCCCCTATCACATGGCGGCGATCCCCAGCCGCTGATTGGCCGGGGATCGCCGATCTGCCTTACGACGCTGCTGCTACTGCAGCGCCGTACAATGTAAACAAAGGAGACAAACGTCTCCTGCGTCTACATTTAGTCTGCGAGCCGCGATCAGCGGCTCGCAGGCTATTCACGGAGACCCGCTCCGTGATCTAACAGGAAACGGCCGCTCGCGCGAGCGGCCTTTCCTGATTAATTAGGGAGGCACCTGGCGACGCAGATCTGCGTCACTGGTCCTCCAGCTACCACTTTGCCGCCACACGGTATGAGTGTGCGGTCGGCAAGTGGTTAATCAAAATTCTACTTGCAATTTTTATGCATTTGCGATGCGAGTGAGATTTTGCTGAGGCTATCTTTTCCTGGTTTCCTGATTGTTTACCTAAAAATGCAATGAAAATTGTATACATTACTTTTTTTTCTGCGCTTCAAAAATGCATGTGTTAAAAAAGCGCTGCGGACACTGTGATTGTGAGTTTCTAAAATCACATTGCACCACTGTGTAGCCTCACAATTTGCTTTATTTTCATGAAGGCTTTGCGACTGAAAAATCGCATCCAATTCTAAAATCACAGCGCAATACAGGGTAACAGTAAATTCGGGCGCCTGAGGCAAGTGGACAAATCGGGCGCCGCCATTCACTCCCATAATAAATATCGTTTAATATGCGCCCCATAGGAAAAAAGGGCGCCGGGGAAAAATAACGTTTTACAAGCGGCGCCCGGAGTCTTTTACTGTTTTATAACTGCTTCTCATGATTACACAATATTTTATGATTTATAATTTTTTAAACATTTTTAAACGAAAAACAGTACAATCTTTTTTAAAACATTATTTTTAAACGAAAAACAGCACAATATTTTTTTTCACACGTTATTAATGCTTATCACAGGGGGGTCTTAGGTTTAGGCACCACCAGGGGGGTCTTAGGTTTAGGCACCACCAGGGGGGGGTCTTAGGTTTAGGCACCACCAGGGGGGTCTTAGGTTTAGGCACCACCAGGGGGGTCTTAGGTTTAGGCACCACCAGGGAGGTCTTAGGTTTAGGCACCACCAGGGGGGTCTTAGGTTTAGGCACCAATACGGGGGTCTAGGGGTTAGGGGTAGGTACAGGGAGGGTAACTTACTATTTTTTTTTAAACGTTATTATACGTTTCCCTTTTAAACGGAAGATTAACGTTTTCACAATTGCCAATATCATGCACATTATTTAATGATTTATAACTGTATAAAAACATTATTTTTAAACGAAATATAGTACATTATATTTTTAAACGTTATCCAAGTTTATCGTTTAAAACCCCGCGCCCTTTTTTCCCAGCGCCCCTTTTTTAACGTACGCGCAATACAGACCCTTACACACTAACCAAGACACTAAGCTTTAAACGTGAAAAAGTGTAAAATGTAAAATACATACATATTACTGTAAATGTACATTTCTCCTAGAGTACTATGCACTATAAATGACTTTCCTTTGTTGCTGTCACTTACATTAGGTAGTAAAAAGCTGACAGATCTGTTTTGGACTAGTCCATCGCCTCCCCCATGAGTAGATGGACTAGTCCAAAATATGTCAAATCTGTCAGAATTCTACAACTTACTACTGACTGCAACATAGGAAAAATAATAATTTATAGTGCATTTTACTATGGAAAAAATGCCAATTCTATAATTATTAATACACATATTTTGAATTGTACAATATTTTGCGATAGTGGTACTTTAAAACAGACCCAAACTGATATTTGCATTGGTATCTAAGAGCTTATTTTGATTATTATGCACATAGTAATTCATATGAACTGAGAATGAAGCGGTAAGAACTCTGAAAGAGAGGGCAGAGGAGGGAGGCAAGTGGAGACGGGCATCAGCTTTGCAGCTCCTACTAGTCCCACAGGGTACCTCCCAATCTTATGGACACATGGGATGGTATTCCACAGGGGGCAAAGCTCATGGCTCCAAATGGTACAGCCTGCGTACAGGATAAGAGGTTAAAAGTACTTAGAAGAAGGGAATGCACACTGTGCTCTTTTTAAATGTTTATTTTAACATTTTTTTATCTGGTAACCCTTTTTCAGAAATGCAGGCTGGTATCCCCCACGGGATTCAAAACCTGCCAGCATGAGGCTCTGCCCCCTGGTGGAAAGGTGGAGGCAACTTATGGCAACATATGGAAATCCCCTTATTATCAAGGGGGCCTCCAGATGTCCTCCTCCCACCAGTTGAAATGGGAATAGGGATACATTATTCCCCCTAACCCATTTCTACAAAAGGTTATGTTGTGTCAGATATTAACCTACTGACTCTCCCATTGGTAGTTAGAGAGGGTTCTATAAAAGTGCTGTCACAAACTATGTACTGCCATTTCCTGCTTGCTGGTGGTAGTATTGACTTGGACTGCCCTGTACTTCCACTATTCACCTGCAGGTGGCTGTATTCTGATTCTGGCAGCCCTGGACCGCTGCCATCCACCAGCAGGTGGCCTTTCACTGTATTTACAAGGACTTGCAGTTCCCTGTCTAGCCTGTGGATGTCTCTAAAAAAACTTTCATTTTAAATACTCACCACCAGCTGCATCCTGTGTATTTAATTCATGACCTATTAAAGAAGTGCCTCTTCCTCCATTAAATTGCTAGGACTTTGTACCTTCAGACCTGAGTCTCTGGACATTCCTGTACTGTTCCCTGATCTATACCTGTACCTAGTCAGTATCTGCTAACCTGTTGCTGAAACTGCTATTCTGTCTAGACTTTTGCTTACAGCCTGCTCCCTTAGTAACGTGCATTACCATGGTACATTGACCACTGCAGTCATATTGTGCACTGATACCTATTATATCCAGAAAGAATCTGTAGGAGATTTATTTCAATTATTAGCTGATTAAGTTGAGGCTAGAATTCATGAGCACTTTTCTCACTACTCTAGTGCAGCTCTATAGCAGCTAATTAGCCAGACATATGGTTATGTCAGTATGGAAATTTTTTTGCAACCAAGAGATCAAAAACCTATCCAGGATCTAGAATGAACTTGCATTTCCTAACATAACCTGTGATTATCTGCCACCATTTGATAATTATAAAATTGAAGCTTTAAAGAGTAACTGTTAGGCAGAAAATACACAATAAGTTCTCTACTGCATGCTAATAGAGCAGTAGAAAGGATGCTAACCAGGCAATGTAAAAGTTTCAAATCATTCTTACTTTTGTAGATTTCTCTCCTCATGCCCCAGGCTCTAAAAGTGTACGCAAGCCGCAGAGAGAAGTGACAGGCATGCTGAATCAGCCTGATTGGCTGATGCCTCTGCCACTCATCTCTCTGCACTGCGATTGGCCGCCTGGTCTCCCCTTGTCTGCCTGGTCGCCGCTGCTGTTAGAGCGCACGGAGGGGGGCCAGAGGCTATCTCCTGTCACTGTCCTCTGCCCCCCTCCTCCAGTGGCATGTCCGCGCCCCCCCCCCCCCCCGCCGTTCTGCCGCCCGCCGCCGCCGCATTCTCCTTTTTCCCCGCACTGAGCTTTGGGGAAGGATAAAAGTGGTGCACACACACAGACTCCCGGAATAATGGTTCCAGGTGCTGCAGTATCCTACACTCTGCACTAGTGCAGAGAATGGATGGGAACGACAGCGCTTGGATCCATTATTAGGTGAGTCTGTGTGTGGCTGCTGCATTTATTCCTCCCCGCTGTGCTCAGAGTCAGTGCGGGGAGGAGGGGGATGCGGGGGGGGGGGGGGGAGAAGATCTAGCCGGACACAAGATGGCCCCTGCCAGCAACAGGAGCCTTCTAATATATAAACATGAAAATAACAGAAATCAAAACGTGGACACTACGATACATCTGTCATGTAAGTAGAGCATGTATTTATCTACTTACATATGTGTTTTTTTGAGGGGGCATTTTAGAGCTAACAGTTGCTCTTTAATCAATTTATTTGAGGATGACAGGGAGTGTTCCCTTGATTATTATAAAAATAAAAATAAACAGACTGTCAAACCTGCATTATCTTTCTCCGTGCCTTAATTGATCAGGGATTATACAAACACAGGAAGGCCTCTATCTTGTTCTCTGCTTGTTCAATACCTCCTGCTTTACCTGTGCAAAATCAAGACTGTGTCGATTTCACTTTTGAACAGGTTGATATGTATTATAGTTATCTGAAAAACAACAGAAAGGCATTTTTTGAATTCTACTCTAAGCAGAGCAAAGATTTTGTAACTGGTTGTAAGAGTGCAGTGGAATCTCGATGCGGTATGAAAGACTTTGCGAGCATGAATCAGTCTCTGCCTTATTTTCTGCCAATCAAGAAATCCTGCCCTTATGTTGTCACTCTTTTCCCTCTGTTACTCTCGGAATGCCTTTTATCTAGCTCAGAATGCCCAATCCACAGCAGTTAAACAGCCTGAAAATCAGTTGCCCCCTGGCATGAAATTCTTTCTTCATGTTTCCACTGTCTTCTTTCTGCTAACCCTCCATATACCTCTTATCATGTCCAAAACTCAGAACTTGCAATAGTAAATTTAAACAGCCTGTAATAACTAAGTCTAAGGACTCTGACTTACCTGTAACCATGAATTGGAAGACTTCTGCTCCATTTCAAACAGCTTTCTGATCCATGCATTGGCCCTAGCAGTATCCAGTCACAACACAAGAACCAGCTCCCAGATAGGTCCACAAGACAAAGCAGAGACACAAATATTTCCCTACAGCCTCCATTACTCCAATCAACTCCTGTACAATGCAACCTAAAGTCAACTTCTATCCAGTACAGATTGCAGCTGTACAACCTCCCCAACACCTTAATATCTAGTTATCTGGCTTGCAGTCACTGCCATATATCCCCTTTTCTTATTTCTTTCTGCTTCAAACACAATTAGGAATGACAGCTGAATGAATTCTGCGCCCCCTCCTTCACTGCGCCCTGAGGCTGGAGCCTCTCCAGCCTATGCCTCGGCCCGGCCCTGATTCAACAGAACTGTTTGCTCCAGATCCATTGCCAGAAACAAATTCTGCCATTAATCCAGCTTCAGCCAGCCGCTCAGCCTAATGTCCAGCCAGTTGCTCAGCCTAGGGTCCAGCCAGTTGCTCAGCCTATGGTTCAGCCAGTTTATCAGCCTAGGGTCCAGCCAGTTGCTCAGCCTATGGTTCAGCCAGTTGCTCAGCCTAGTGTCCAGCTAGTTGCTTAGCCTAAGGTCCAGCCAGTTCTTTAGTCTGTAGTCCAGCCAGTTTCTCAGCCTAAGGTCCAGCCAGTTGCTCAGCCTAAGGTCCAGCCAGTTCCATGCATGCTGGACCCCAGCTTCCACAAGCCTTCCAGACTCTTGCTGGCGCCCAATTATCACAAACTCCTGCTGCGGCCCAGTTGTTAGGGCCCTTTTCCACTAGCAAGTGCGATCGCAAGCGCAAATGACCTGCGCTTGCGAACGCACAAGCTGCATTTTCCACTGTACGCGTTGCATTGTACCGCTGTTGGGAATGTAGCAACATTGTGTCGAGAATTGCGCCGGTCGGCGATCGCTATTCAGTAGAAAATGAATCGCGAACGAAGTGTCATAGTGGAAAATTAGCACCGCGATTTACATGTTATTGCGGTGCTCTAGCGATCAGAAAAACGGTTGTGATCCGCTTTTTGAATCGGATCGCAGCTAGAAGTAAAGAGCCCTTACAGACATCTGATGCTGCCCAGCCATTACAGTTTTCTGCTACTGCCCAGTCATTACAAACTTCTGCTGCTGCTCAGCCATTACAAATGTCTGCTCTTGCCTAGCTTTTACAGACTTCTGCAGCTGCCCACCAGCTGCCTCAGATTTCTTCTTATCCTCCTGAAGAACAGCAGACTTGTGCTGTTCTTTCTGATGGCATCCAGTCTGCATGTTCTTCTGTGTGTGCCCAGTCTGCATTTCCTCCCGTTGGTAATGATGTTCCTGTTCCTACTGACAATATCAAGTCTGATGATCCTGCTGATGGTAGACAGTCTACTGTCCTCACTAATGTAAAACAGAAAGTTGCTTTCTTAAAACATAAGGTATTTGAGATTATTCAGGTTGGAGTGAGCATAGCATTCAGGGACAACAAATGGACCATTTACATATTTAGCAGTGATGCATTATGCTCACTCCAAACTGAATAATTGCAAATACCTTTTGTTCTGAGAAGACAAATTCTATTTGCGCAGCGTTTTTAGTAAAAGGGCTTTTTGGTCCTTTTTGGCCTCTTATACACTCCTAGAAATTTTGGTTCACCATGTGCTTGCTGGGAAATCTATAACTTTGTGTGTTTCAAGTCCTACCTCATAGAGCCATGCACTAATGAGGATCAACCGGTCCAAAACAATCTGTATGCATGTTGGATTAGTGTGGCTCTGTACACTAACAATCTGCATTCCAGCAGTTCTGGCGGTGTGTTTAGCTTCAGGGATAAGAAAAGGAATTACATACAGTGGCATAGCTAAGGAGCTGTGGACCCTGATGCAAGTTTTACATTGGGGCTCCCTAAGCACTCTATACATAACAAGCTAATACTGCAGTTGAGGGAGAGCCCCGAGGGGCCCCTCTGGCCCAAGGGCCCCGATGCAGTTGCAACCTCTGCACTCCCTATTGCTACGCCCCTGATTACATATTCAACAGTGGTGCATTGTGGGAGACCTCATATGTTCACTCCAACCTGAATAATTGCAAATACCTTCTGTTTTAAGAAGGCACATTTCTGTTTTGAACTAAGCTGGTAAAATAAAATTGCAAGGAATTTATTGGCCCTGCAGTTACTATAGCCAAGGTTCCTGTTAAGGCTAAATTGCAGCTCTAGATATACAGTGGGATGCAAAAGTTTAGGCAACCTTGTTAATCATCATGATTTTCCTGTATAAATCATTGGTTGTTACGATAAAAAATGTCAGTTAAATATATCATATAGGTCCTATAGGGTCCCCAACCTTTTTAAGCCCGGGGCCCACTATCTTAACCAAACTTTTCTCTGGGGACCCCCCCCCCGGGGGGGGGGGGTTAGTGGCGGTGGCAGCCCCCCTCTTTTCCCTGATTTTGAGTGTAGTATATAGGTAAGTAGGTAACTAGGTATAGTTGCCCCCAGTATAGGTAGCTAACTCAGTTGCCCCTGTATAAGTTAGCCCAGTGTAGCCAGTACGGTTAGCCCAGTGTAGCAAGTACAGTTAGCCCAGTGTAGCCAGTACAGTTAGCCCAGTGTAGCCAGTACAGTTAGCCCAATGTAGCAAGTACAGTTAGCCCAGTATAGCAAGTACAGTTAGCCCAGTATAGCTAGTACAGTTAGCCCAGTGTAGCCAGTACAGTTAGCCCGGTGTAGCCAGTACAGTTAGCCCAATGTAGCAAGTACAGTTAGCCCAGTATAGCAAGTACAGTTAGCCCAGTATAGCAAGTACAGTTAGCCCAGTGTAGCCAGTACAGTTAGCCCAGTGTAGCCAGTACAGTTAGCCCAGTGTAGCCAGTACAGTTAGCCCTGTACAGTTAGCCCAGTATAGCCAGTAGTTACCCCAGTATAGCTGCCCCAGTATAGCTAGCAGAGGTGCCCTCTCCACCCCGCGGCCGCCGCTCATGTTTCCTTATGAGCGGGCGGCCGCTTCCTTCCTTATATTCCGCCAGCCGCGGCTCTCCTCTTCACAGCATGTCGTATTACAGCAGCGCTTCCTGCACGGCTGCTGTAAGGAGGGAAGGAGGTGGGGTAGCGGCTTCCTGTAGCGGCGATACGCATCACCGTTACTTTGGGAACCACTGTCCCGGCTCCCTTGGCTCCTTACAGCAGCCGTGCAGGAAGCGCTGCTGTAATACGACATGCTGTGAAGAGGAGAGCCGCGGCTGGCGGAATATAAGGAAGGAAGCGGCCGCCCGCTCATAAGGTAACAGGAGCGGCGGCCGCGGGGGGAGAGGGAGAAGCCGCGGCCCCCCAGAAATCTGCCCAAGGACCCCCAGGGGGCCGCGGCCCCCAGGTTGGGGACCCATGATATAGGAGACACACAGTTATATTTGAGAAGTGAAATGAAGTTTATTGTATTTACAGGAAGTGTGCATTAATTGTTTAACCATTTCTGCCGCGGTGCCGCGCTTCGGCGAACTGTCCCCCGGTAGCCCTGGGATCAGTGATCGGGAACATGGTTCCCGTTCACCGATCCGTGTCCCCAGCAGAAAAACCGATGCTCTTTTACCAGAGGCCGCAGTCTTTCTGCAACAAAAAGTTTCCCCGTCCGCCTTGTGCTTCCGGTTAGCGAGAAGCACAAGATTTAAAAAAAAAACTCAAGGTGGCCATCTTGTGGCCAAATAGTAAAAATACATCTACAAACATTTTTGAAGGGAATTTACACAGATTTTAACATTTAAAATTAACTGTTTATTTCCCACACCAAAATATTACCCAAATAAAAATTTTAATGGAAAAAAAAATTACAATTTAAAAAAAAAACATAAATAGTTACCTAAGAGTCTGAACTTTTTAAATATGCATGTGTAGGGGGTATACTACGAACATTTTTTTAAATTATAAGCTTGTAAATAGTGATGGATGCAAAACGGAAAAAATGCACCTTTATTTCCAAATAAAATATTGGCGCCATACAGTGTGATAGGGACAAAATTTAAATGGTGTCATAACTGAGACAAACGGGTAAATAAAATACATAGGTGTTTAATTATGGTAGCAGGAATTATTTTAAAGCTATAATGGACGAAAACTGAGAAATAATGCATTTTTCCATTTTTTCTTATTAATCCTGTTAACATGCATTTATAAAAAAATTATTCTTAGCAAAATGTACCACCCAAAGAAAGCCTAATTAGTGGCGGAAAAAACAAGATATAGATCAATAACTTGTGATAAGTAGTGATGACGTTATTAGCGAATAAATAGGAGGTGAAAATTGCTCTGATGCATAAGGTGAAAAATCCCCACGGGCTGAAATGGTTAAACAAAATTAGGCAGATGCATAAATACCTAAGGGTCTGAACTTTTTAAATATGCATGTGTAGGGGCTATACTACGAACATTTTTTTAAAATTATAAACTGGTAAATAGTGATGGATGCAAAACGGAAAAAATGCACCTTTATTTCCAAATAAAATATTGGCGCCATACAGTGTGATAGGGACAAAATTTAAATGGTGTCATAACTGAGACAAACGGGTAAATAAAATACATAGGTGTTTAATTATGGTAGCAGGGATTATTTTAAAGCTATAATGGACGAAAACTGAGAAATAATGAATTTTTTCCATTTTTTCTTATTAATCCTGTTAACATGCATTTATAAAAAAAATATTCTTAGCAAAATGTACCACCCAAAGAAAGCCTAATTAGTGGTGAAAAAAACAAGATATAGATCAATAACTTGTGATAAGTAGTGATGACGTTATTAGCGAATGAATAGGAGGTGAAAATTGCTCTGATGCATAAGGTGAAAAATCCCCGCGGCTGAAATGGTTAAACAAAATTAGGCAGATGCATAAATTTGGGCACTACAAAAAAGAAACGAAATCAATATTTAGTAGATACTCCTTTTGCAGAAATTACAGCCTCTAAACACTTCCTGTAGGTTGCAGTGAGAGCCTGGATTCTGGCTGAAGGTATTTTGGACCATTCATCTTTACAAAACATCTCTAGTTCATGCAGGTTTGATGGCTTCCAAGCATGGACAGCTCTCTTTAACTCACACCACAGATTTTCAATTATATTCAGGTCAGGGGACTGAGATGGCCATTCCAGAACATTGTACTAGTTCCTCTGCGTGAATGCCTTAGTGGATTTTGAGCAGTGTTTAGGGTCGTTGTCTTGTTGAAAGATCCAGCACCGGCGCAGCTTCAGCTTTGTCACTGGTTACAGGACATTGGTCTCAAGAATCTGCTGATACTGAGTGGAATCCATTCATTCCTCAACTTTGACAATATTCCCAGTCCCTGCACTGGCCACACAACCCCACAGCATGATGGAACCACCACCATAAGTTACTGTAGGTAGCAGGTGTTTTTTTGGAATGCTGTGTTCTTTTTCCTCCATGCAAAACACCCCTTGTTATGCCCAAACAACTCAATTTTAGTTTCATCAGTCCACAGCACATTATTCCAAAATGAAGCTGGCTTTTCCGAATAAACTTTTAGCATACCTCAAGTGACACTGTTTGTGCTGTGGACGGAGAAAAGGCTTCCTCTGCATCACTCCTGCATACAGCATTTCCTTGTGTAAAGTGTGC
The DNA here is from genome assembly GCF_040937935.1 of Hyperolius riggenbachi. NCBI lineage: Eukaryota > Metazoa > Chordata > Amphibia > Anura > Hyperoliidae > Hyperolius > Hyperolius riggenbachi. The sequence continues at coordinate 302,300,687 of NC_090649.1, forward strand.
CGAATGGTTGAGCGATGCACAGTTACTCCATCTGCAGCAAGATGAGGTTGTAGGTCTTTGGTGCTGGTCTGGGGGTTTACTCTGACTATTCTCACCATTCATTGCTTCGGTCTATCCAATATTTTTCTTGGTCTACCACTTTGAGCCTTAACTTGAACTGAGCCGGTGGTCTTCCATTTCCTCAATATATTCCTATATGTGGAAACAGACAGCTGAAATCTCTGAGACAGCTTTCTGAATAATCCTGGTGGTGAACAATCTTTGTCTTCAGGTCATTTGAGAGTTGTTTTGAGATCCCGATGTTGCTACTCTTCAGAGAAAATTAAAAGCTGAGGGAAATTTACAATTGACCCCCTTAAATACTATTTCTCATAATTGGATTAACCTCTGTATGTAGGTCAGGGGTCACAGATCTTATGAAGCCAATTTGAAGACCAGTAATTAGTTCTAAAGGTTTAGGAATCGATAAAATGACAGTTTATGCCCAAATTTATGCACCTGCCTAATTTTATTTAAACAATAATTGTGCACTTTCTGTAAAACCAATAAACTTCATTTCACTTCTCAAATATCACTGTGTGTGAGTCCTATATGATATATTTAACTGACTTTTTTACACATAGGACATTGGGCCCCTTGGCGCACCTAGGCTGCAAAAAAGTGTCACACATGTGGTATCGCCGTACTCAGGAGAAGTAGTATAATGTGTTTTAGGGTGTATTTTTACACATACCCATGCTGGGTGGGAGAAATATCTCTATAAATGAGACTTTTTCGATTTTTTTTTACACACAATTGTCTATTTACAGAGATATTTCTCCCACCCAGCATGGGTATGTGTAAAAATACACCCAAAAACACATTATACCATTTCTCCTGAGTACGGCGATACCACATGTGTGACACTTTTTTGCAGCCTAGGTGCGCTAAGGGGCCCAACGTCCTATTCACGGGTCATTTTGAGGCATTTGGTTTCTAGACTACTCACGGTTTAGGGCTCCTAAAATGCCAGGGCAATATAGGAACCCCACAAGTGACCCCATTTTAGAAAGAAGACACCCCAAGGTATTCCGTTAAGAGTATGGTGAGTTCATAGAATATTTTATTTTTTGTCACAAGTTAGCGGATATTGATTTTTATTGGGTTTTTTTTTTTCACAAAGTGTCATTTTCCACTAACTTGTGACAAAAAAATAAAATCTTCTATGAACTCATCATACACCTACTAAAATACCTTGGGGTGCCTTCTTTCTAAAATGGGGTCACTTGTGGAGTTCCTATACTGCCCTGGCATTTTAGGGGCCCAAAACCGTGAGGAGTAGTCTAGAAACCAAATGCCTCAAAATGACTGTTCAGGAGTATAAGCATCTGCAAATTTTGATGACAGGTGGTCTATGAGGGGCCGAATTTTGTGGAACCGGTCATAAGCAGGGTGGCCTCTTAGATGACAGGTTGTATTGGCACTGAAGTGCAGGAAGCGCAGGATGTTCTTAAATCGTGACCTGGACACGGCAGCAGAGAACATGGGCATGTGATGTATTGGGTGTGTAGACCAATAAGACCACAATACATTATTTTTGACTAGACCCATGTTAAGGAGAAGGCGCCAAAAAATGTTACGTTCGGAAACTTGGAGTGGTTTCCACTAAAAAGGCTGGGCTTGGTAGGTTCTTGGATTGGCGTTTGCGTATTGTGTGGCATAACGGTTGGTCTCAGCCACAATTAAGTCGTAGAGCAGTAGTGATCAGAAAAAAAAATTCTGTCACTGTGGTGGGGCGGGTGAGGGTTTGGCCGGGTGATCAGAAGCCCGCAGGGGGCAGAATAGGGTCTAATCTGATGGATAGGAGTGCTAGGGGGTGAAAGGTGGTGACAGGAGGTGATTGATGGGTGTCTCAGGGGGTGATTAGAGGGGAGAATAGATGCAATCAATGCACTGGGGAGGTGATCGGAAAGGGGTCTGAGGGGGGTCTGAGGGTTTGGCCGAGTGATCAAGAGCCCACATGGGGCACATTAGGGCCTGATCTGATCGGTAGGTGTGCTAGGGGGTGACAGGTGGTGACAGGAGGTGATTGATGGGTGTCTCAGGGTGTGATTAGAGGGGAGAATAGATGCAAGCAATGCACTGGCGAGGTGATCGAAGGGGTCTAAGGGCGTTCTGAGGGTGTGGGTGGGTGATTGGGTGCTCGCAAGGGGCAGATGAGGGTCTGATCTGATGGGTATGATGGGTAGCAGTGACAGGTGGTCACAGGGGGTGATTTATGGGTGATTGATGGATGATCAGTGGGTGATTAGAGGGGAGAACAGATGTAAATAATGCACTGGGGAGGTGATTGGGGGGGTTTGAGGGTGATCTGAGGGTGTGGGCGGGTGTTTGGGTGCCTGCAAGGGGCGGGTTAGGGTCTGATCTGATGGGTAGCAATGACAGGTGGTGACAGGGGGTGACAGGGTGATTGATAGGTGATCAGGGTGTGATTAGAGGGGAGAATAGATGCAAGCAATGCACTGGCAAGGTGATCAGGGGGAGGGGGGGTCTGAGGGTGTGGGTGGGTGATTGGGTGCTCACAAGGGGCAGATGAGGGTCTGAGCTGATGGGTATGATGGGTAGCAGTGACAGGTGGTGATTGATGGGTGATCAGTGGGTGATTAGAGGGGAGAACAGATGTAAATAATGCACTGGGGAGGTGATCGGGGGGGGGGGGGTCTGGGGTGTGGGCGGATGTTTGGGTGCCTGAAAGGGGCAGACCAGGGTCTGATCTGATGGGTAGCAGTGACAGGTGGTGACGGGGTGATTGATAGGTGATCAGGGTGTGATTAGAGGGGAGAATAGATGCAAGCAATGCACTGGCGAGGTGTTCGGGGGGGGGGGGTCTGAGGGCGATCTGAGGGTGTGGGCAGGTGATTGGGTGCCCACAAGGGGCAGATTAGGGTCTGATCTGATGGGTAGCAGTGACAGGTGGTGACAGGGGGTGATTGATGGATGATAAGTGGGTGATTAGAGGGGAGAACGGATGTAAATAATGCACTGGCGAGGTGATCGGGGGGGGTCTGAGGGCGATCTGGGGGTGTGGGCGGGTGCTTAGGTGCCCGCAAGGGGCAGATTAGGGTCTTATCTGATGGGTAGCAGTGACAGGTGGTGACAGGGGGGTGACGGGGTAATTGATAGGTGATCAGGGTATGATTAGAGGGGAGAATAGATGCAAGCAATGCACTGGCGAGGTGATCGGGGGGGGGGAGGGGGTCTGAGGGCGATCTTAGGGTGTGGGCGGGTAATTGGGTGCCTGCAAGGGGCAGATGAGGGTCTGATCTGATGGGTATGATGGGTAGCAGTGATAGGTGGTGACAGGGGGTGATTGATGGGTGATCAGTGGGTGATCAGTGGGTGATTAGAGGGGAGAACAGATGTAAACAATGCACTTGGGTGGTGATCTGAGGGCGGGTCTGTGGGCGATCTGAGGGTGTGGGCGGGTGATCAGGTGCCCACAAGGGGCAGGTTAGGGTCTGATCTGATGGGTGGCAGTGACAGGTGGTGACAGGGGGTGATTGATTGGTGATTGACAGGTGATAAGTGGGTGATTAAAGGGGAGAATAGGTGTATACAGTACACGCGGGGGGGTCTGGGGAGGATCTGAGGGGTGGGCGGGTGATCAGGAGCCCCCAGGGGGCAGTTTAGGACCTGATCTAAAATATAGTGTTGACAGATAGTGACGGGGTGATTGATGGGTGATTAGGGGGGTGATTGGGTGCAAACAGTGGTCTGAGGGGGTGATCGGGGGGGGAGGGGGGGCCCTGAGGGGTGCTGTGGGCGATCAGGGGGCATGGGGGGCAGGATCAGTGTGCTTGGGTGTATACTAAAAGGGCTGCCTCCTGCCCTGGTGGTCCCTCGATCACTGAGACCACCAGGGCAGGAGGCAGCCTGTATAATGCACTTTGTATACATTACAAAGTGTATTATACACTTTGCAGCGGCAGATCGAGGTTTAACAACCCGCCGGCGCTGCTAATTTGCCAGCGGGTTGAAGTTGCGGGTGGGCGGAGCCTAATGCCAGTGGATGCGCACGCATTTATGCGCGCGATCCCCGGCTATTCAGTCCCCCTGACTCCCCCAGGTGCAGCCGACGCCGATCGGCGTTAGGCGGTCCTGGGGGTGCCACTTTGCCAACGCCCATAGGTAGTGGGCGGTCGGCAACTGGTTAATGAATGGTAAATATTTATTATTAATTAAGAATATAAAAATATTTTTAAAGTGTGTTGTAAGAAATTTGGAGTTCTTGACTAAGGTTATTCCCAAACCTAACCTCTCAAAGGAGTCAAGGACAATGGTAGGGAACAAGGAAGTCTAAAATGAGCCTTTATCTTTTATTCATAACAATGGTCAGATATTGAAGGATGATGGATAGGGTATGACAAAGTCAGGTTATACAGTACAAACTTATAATGAAATTTAGGGTCATTACATAATCCAATGACATCAGGTGATTGTGTACAAATAGGCAATTAAGCAACAGCAAAATGATAAATACTTATTGGTACTGAAGGAAACACAGAAAAGTCAGAATCTTTTCTTGGTCTTCAATTATATAAATTTGTAGTGTATAACCCCATGTTGTCAGACCCTATCCATCGCCCTTCAATGTCTGTCTATTAGGCTGCTCTGAATAAAAGAATATAAAGCCCCATTGAGACTTCTTTGTCTACTGTGTAGGTGTTTTTTGGTTTTACTTTAACCCTTTTTTGGAAATGGGAATGGGTAAGGGGTACTAATGTACCCCTATATTCATTTCACCTAAGAGGACAGACATCTAATGGTTACCATAATATTAAAGCGGCCTTCCAGATTCACCACAAGTGCCTTTCCCCCTGATCCTACCACCAAAAATGTGGTGGGAGAAGCCTCCACCTTCTCCTGGACATGGGAAGTGGGCTGAGCCCCTTGTCCATTACCCCTTGTCCCTTGTTGCATTTAACCACTTGAGGACCACAGTCTTTTCGCCCCTTAAGGACCAGAGCCTTTTTTTCCATTCAGACCACTGCAGCTTTCACGGTTTATTGCTCGGTCATGCAACCTACCACCTAAATGAATTTTACCTCCTTTTCTTGTCACTAATACAGCTTTCTTTTGGTGCTATTTGATTGCTGCTGCGAGTTTTACTTTTTATTATATTCATCAAAAAAGACATGAATTTTGTCAAAAAAATGACTTTTTTAACTTTCTGTTTTCAAATAAAGTTAAATTTCCTATACATTTGAGCGTGAAAGTTATTCTGCTACATGTCTTTGATAAAAAAAAACCATTCAGTGTATATTTATTGGATTGGGTAAAAGTTATAGCGTTTACAAACTATGGTGCCAAAAGTGAATTTTCCCATTTTTAAGCATCTCTGCCTTTTCTAACCACCTGTCATGTTTCATGAGGTGCTAAAATTCCAGGATAGTATAAATACCCCCCAAATGACCCCATTTTGGAAAGAAGACATCCCAAAGTATTTAGTGAGAGGCATGGTGAGTTCATAGAAGATTTTATTTTTTGTCACAAGTTAGCGGAAAATGACACTTTGTGACAAAAAAAAAAAAAGTTTCCATTTCTTCTAACTTGCGACAAAAAAAAAAATGAAATCTGCCACAGACTCACTATGCTCCTCTCTGAATACCTTGAAGTGTCTACTTTCCAAAATGGGGTCATTTGTGGGGTGTGTTCACTGTCCTGGCATTTGGGGGGGGGTGCCTAATTGTAAGCACCCCTGTAAAGCCTAAAGGTACCCATTGGACTTTGGGCCCCTTAGCGCACTTAGGGTGCAAAAAAGTGCCACACATGTGGTACCGCCATACTCAAGAGAAGTAGTATAATGTGTTTTGTGGTGTATTTTTACACATACCCATGCTGGGTGGGAGAAATATCTCTGTAAATGACAATTGTTTGATTTTTTTTTACACACAACTGTCCATTTACAGAGAGATTTCTCCCACCCAGCATGGGTATGTATAAAAATACACCCCAAAACACATTATACTACTTCTTCTGAGTACGGCAATACCACATGTGTGACACTTTTTTGCAACCTAGGTGCGTTAAGGGGCCTAACGTCCTATTCACAGGTCATTTTGAGGCATTTGGATTCTAGACTACTCCTCACGGTTTAGGGCCCCTAAAATGCCAGGGCAGTATAGGAACCCTACAAGTGACCCCAAGGTATTCTGTTAGAAGTATGGTGAGTTCTTAGAAGATTTTTTTTGTCACAAGTTAGCGGAAAATGACACTTTGTGAAAAAAAACCCAATACAAATCAATTTCCGCTAACTTGTGACAAAAAATAAAATCTTCTATGAACTCATCATACACCTAACAGAATACCTTGTGGTGTCTTCTTTCTAAAATGGGGTCACTTGAGGGGTTCCTATGCTGCCCTGGCATTTTAGGGGCCCTAAACCGTGAGGAGGAGTCTGGAAACCAAATGCCGCAAAATGACCCTTGAAATCCTAAAGGTACTCATTGGACTTTAGGCCCCTTAGCGCAGTTAGGGTGCAAAAAAGTGTCACACATGTGGTATTGCCGTACTCAGGAGAAGTAGTATAATGTGTTTTGTGGTGTATTTTTACATATAACCATGCTGGGTGGGAGAAATATCTCTGTAAATGACACATTTTTGATTTTTTTTACACACAATTGTCCATTTACAGAGATATTTCTCCCACCCAGCATGGGTATGTGTAAAAATACACCACAAAACACATTATACTACTTCTCCTGAGTACGGTGATACCACATGTGTGACACTTTTTTTGCAGCCTAGGTGCGCTAAGGGCAGGGCTGGATTTCTGGCAAGGCCACATAGGCCATGGCCTAGGGCACTAGAAATTTAGGGGTGGCTCAGTGAAGGGCAGTAAAGCTATGCAGCCATTCCTATCTACAAGGACAGCTTTAACATTTGAACTCTCTGTCCTGTACTTGTCATCCCTGCGGGACATGTAAGCTCTATCCTGAAGGTACTGTACACATCAGCCTAACTCACATGGTAACACAATAAATGGGTCCATCATTAACAAGATGGCAAACATAACTTAAAAGTTCTTAAGGAAAACATAACTTATAATCTATATGCGTATGACTAAAATAGCTATTGTCTGTGAAACCAATGATGGAAAATAAGGAGAATTCTCATTGGGGCACACAGAGGTAACAACCATACAGACGGTATAGTTGGCCTTGGGCGGTAAAAAGTACAAATCCGGCCCTGTCTAAGGGGCCCAACGTCCTATTCACAGGTCATTTTGAGGCATTTGTTTTCTAGACTACTCCTCACGGTTTAGGGCCCCTAAAATGCCAGGGCAGTATAGGAACCCCACAAGTGACCCCATTTTAGAAAGAAGACACACCAAGGTATTCCGTTAGGTGTATGGTGAGTTCATAGAAGATTTTATTTTTTGTCACAAGTTAGTGAAAAATGACACTTTGTGAAAAAAACAATACAAATCAATTTCCGCTAACTTTTGACAAAAAATAAAGTCTTCTATGAACTCGTCATACACCTAACAGAATACCTTGGGGTGTCTTTTTTCTAAAAAGGGGTCACTTGTGGGGTTCCTATACTGCCCTGGCATTTTACGGGCCCAAAACCGTGAGTAGTCTGGAAACCAAATTTCTCAAAATGACTGTTCAGGGGTATAAGCATCTGCAAATTTTGATGACAGGTGGTCTATGAGGGGGCAAATTTTGTGGAACCGGTCATAAGCAGGGTGGCCTCTTAGATGACAGGTTGTATTGGGCCTGATCTGATGGATAGGAGTGCTAGGGGGGTGACAGGAGGTGATTGATGGGTGTCTCAGGGGTGGTTAGAGGGGAAAATAGATGCAATCAATGCACTGGGGAGGTGAACCAAAGGGGGTCTGAGGGGATCTGAGGGTTTGGCCGAGTGATCAGGAGCCCACACGGGGCAAATTAGGGCCTGATCTGATGGGTAGGTGTGCTAGGGGGTGACAGGTGGTGACAGGAGGTGATTGATGGGTGTCTCAAGGTGTGATTAGAGGGGGAAATAGATGCAAGCAATGCACTGGCGAGGTGATCAGGGCTGGGGTCTGAGGGCGTTCTGAGGGTGTGGGCTGGTGATTGGGTGCCCTAGGGGCAGATAGGGGTGTAATCTGATGGGTATCAGTGACAGGGGCTGATTGATGGGTGATCAGTGGGTGATTAGATGGCAGAACAGATGTAAACAATGCACTTTGGAGGTGATCTGAGGGTAGGTCTGGGGCAATCTGATGGTGTGGGTGGGTGATCAGATTGCCCGCAAGGGGCAGGTTAGGGGCTGATTGATGGGTGGCAGTGACAGGGGGTGATTGATGGGTGGCAGTGACGGGGTGATTGATGGGTGATTGATAGGTGATTGACAGGTGATCAGTGGGTTATTACAGGGAAGAACAGATGTAAATAATGCACTGGCGAATTGATAAGGGGGGAGGTCTGAGGGCAATCTGTGCGTGTGGGCGGGTGATTGGGTGCCCGCAAGGGGCAGATTACGGTCTAATCTGATGGGTAACAGTGACAGGTGGTGGTAGGGGGTGATTGATGGGTAATTAGTGGGTGTTTAGGGTAGAGAACAGATGTAAACACTGCACTTGGGAGGTGATCTGACGTCGGATCTGCGGGCGATCTATTGGTGTGGGTGGGTGATCAGATTGCCCGCAAGGGGCAGGTTAGGGGCTGATTGATGGGTGGCAGTGACAGGGGGTGATTGATGGGTGGCAGTGACAGGGGGTGATTGATGGGTGATTGACAGGTGATTGGCAGGTGATTGGCAGGTGATCAGGGGGGATAGATGCATACAGTACACAGGGGGGGGGGGGTCTGGGGAGAATCTGAGGGGTGGGGGTGATCAGGAGGGAGCAGGGGGCAGTTTAGGGTTAAAAAAAATAGCGTTGACAGAAAGTGACAGGGAGTGATTGATGGGTGATTAGGGGGGTGTTTGGGTGCTAACAGTGGTCTGGGGGGTGGGCAGGGGGGGTGGGGGGGTGGGCAGGGGGGGGTCTGAGGGGTGCTGTGGGCGATCAGGGGGCAGGGTGGGGGGGGGAAATCAGTGTGCTTGGGTGCAGACTAGGGTGGCTGCAGCCTGCCCTGGTGGTCCCTCGGACACTGGGACCACCAGGGCAGGAGTCAGCCAGTATAATAGGCTTTGTATACATTACAAAGCCTATTATACTGTTTACATGCGGCGATCCGGGTGCTAGTAACCCGCCGGCGCTTCCGAACGGCCGGCGGGTTACAGCGTGAGGGGGGCGGAGCCAGTCACCGGGGGCTGATTGCGTCACGAATGTCGCGATCGCCGCATAACCACGCCTGCCTCCGCCGATGGGCGTATTGCGGTCGTTTAGGCCCAGTCTTTGCCACCGCCCATCGGCTGGGGGCGGTCGGCAAGTGGTTAATATTTATACATTACAGTATAAACATTAAATGTGATATTGATGTATGAAACATTAAAAAAAAAGCTTCAAAATGTTTATTCAAAAATGTACAATGTTTTAAAGGAGTAAATTATCAATATTCTATTGCTGGTGTCATTTATTGTATGTAGTATACACAGCTTATAACAGAGCGTAGGAAGACACATACAAATGTGTGTTCCATAGATGTTTCTGTAATATTAAGCTTGCATCTCCCTCTAGTGCTCAGTAAGATGTACCAAAACAGGAATGGTGGAAAGTAAATGCAGCCAGATGTAATTCCACATGTTCTATCTATCAATCTATCTATCTATCTATCTATCTATCTATCTATCTATCTATCTATCTATCTATCTATTTATGGGCCTGATCCAGCTCACTTTTTCTCCAAGTTTTCTCCTAGGTGATATTTTCACATCTTATCAATACAATGCCTTTTTAGCCACCAGCAAGCAAGAAAATACTCAGAATAATTTTAACAGTATTTTTTTCACCAACTTTTTGGCACTTTGTCAATTGCAGAGTGCAAAAGTTATGTTAAACAGAAAATAAAAATGTCCTCCTAGAAGAAACTTAAAAGAAAAATGAATTGGATTGGGCCCTATCTATCTATTGATCTATCTGATACTCAATATTTTAATGTTATTAAAGCCTGCATCTAGCTTAATTATGAACGTATTTGCCACCATATAAGACACACTTTTTCTCCCCAAACGCCGCATGCTGATACGAACCACTGAACCGCCGCCACGTCAGAGATTCCCTGCATTGTCCTCTCGTGTCCCCTGTGTGTCTGCTCTGTCCCCGCTTTGTCCCTGAAACACTTCCTTTGTCACATCGCCACAATTACAGAGTATTCAACCGCAAAAATCATGGAACGAATGTGAAAAATCGCGAATGGAAAATGCAATCTCAAACAGAATGTACTGCAATGCACTACAAGACCCAGGAATCACAGGGGAAACCACCCCTGCAAGTGTGTTCCTAGCCTAAGTATCGAACTTTTAAAAAATGTACATTAGCTTAAAGGTCTATTTTCATAATGCTTGTGTGTGTACTGTGACTACTAGCCTTGGGACAATTTGTAATAGTTGCAGTGCACCTATTTAATAAACTTTTATAGAATTCTAAGCAGAAATTGCATGACAGCTGTACAGTGCCTGCATGACCACCCTCTTCCTAAGCAAAAAGGTTAAAAGTCATAGGTTTGCTGGCCTTTTTGCTGTCTCATGTTCAGGTCTTTCAGATACATTGAAAGAGAGCATAAATTAAATAAGAACTGTAGTGAAAATAATATAATTGGTTATAAAGCTTTAACCCTAAAATGGATGTCGGGTTGTGAATAATGGTTTGTTTTGGGCATAAAGATTACTATACATATTGAATTTCTTATATTTAAGGGAGTGCATTCCGTTTAGGACTGTGAAATCTATGTGCTCTATTCTATGACCACAATTGCTTGGGTGAGATTACATAATGTAACTTTGTAATAGATATATGCATCCTATCTAATAATATCCCTGTGTCCTTCTGTCATCCTGTCCCTGTGTCCGTGTGCTGCGCTACTGTGCATGTGCAGGACGGACAGCCTTTGGGACAGGAGGACGGGGCCATGTGGACGGGTGCGCAACGGGTGGGTGCGCGCACATGCGCACTGACTAGTGGTGGCAGCGTGAAAAGACCTAGAGCCCATTTTTAAACGGGCTTAGGTCACCTAGTATGTTAATAAAAGGGTCTATAGTAGCTCTGTGCTCCCTTAGTCCTCCGTTCTGTTTAAAATTTCAATAGTATTTTAAGGTGAGACAAGCATAAATGTCGGTTGATATCCCGTAAACAATTAATTTAGTTTAACATAATTAATAAAATTGCTTATTTTTTTAAATTTTAATTTATAAATGATTTAGTCAGTGTGTGCCAAGTATAAAATCTTTTCTCACCCTGAAATGTATCATAGGTGCCGAAATCTTTAGTGCTGTCAGGTGCAACTCTGTGTAATGTTTGTTTCTGAGAATTCCAAGGCCAGTGAAAATAATACCTGGTCTCCCAGAATCCTCTTGGAGGAGAATTACGCATAGCTAAAGCATCACTGGGAGGGTGGGGCTACATACCACATTGTACAGCAACAAATAGACATAGGAAGTGTTTTTGATACTGAAACCAGGAATATTTGCGTAACAGACAATATCACGAATAATCTACTGCATTCTACTACATGCCACTACAGTCCCTCTTTAAGATTATGTTCAGCGAAAATATTTCTTTGGTTTGTTACAACAAAGATAATAAGAAAAAAGTATTGACGTAAAAGAACTTAATCAGTTTCTTATGCCAGAGATTAGGAATGATCCGAGTGAGAACATCATGTGGAAGTTATTCAGGTTGTTATGAATGGCCTTTCACCATATGACCAGGATACTATAAGTTCTGTTTCTTCATGTAATAATGCTCGCAGCAGGAGTTGTATCTGGTGGAAGCCAGGAAACCTGAATAAATAATCATGTCTACGCAATCATTTGATACAAAAATTAGGCCAATCACAGTTCTGAAACAAATATACTAACATACCTATGATAAAAGCATAAAGCACCAATCATAAATGCCTTATATCACACATCACTATACTGCAGGAAAAATGCACACTCTAAAAAGATAAAATGAATGTTTTAAATGTAAAATGTATTCTCTTATTATAACATAAACATCATAGAATGCAAATGAATGGGGCATTCGACTCAATACTATAGATTCTTTGGATTCTTATAGGGCTGGTGCTGATAAATAGATGTCAAGTGATACTGGTAGGACTCTCCCTCCTCATCTTGGTATTGCTGTATTTACTGTACACATTTAGAAACAGATAGCGCGCATCTTCCGTCCAAAGCATGTAAATTTATTGCCAGTGTTCAACATCAAAATGGATTCTGTGCATAGCATATTTCATAATTGCATACAAAGCCTGCAAAATTTGTACATGTGATACCTTGTGACCTCAGGTGTAGGCCTGTCAGCATTGGAGGTGGGAGTGAGGGACTGATGTGGGCCTAGCGACGGCCGTTTCGCGTCCTCCTGGACGCTTGGTCACGCCGTGTTCCACTGCAAACTGGCGCCGTATCGCCACTGAATACATACAGGAAGACCCGCCTTTGCATGGCGTCACAGCGCCGGCTGTGATTGGGGCTCAAGTTTCCACCAATGGGAGAGCCGGAAATGCCGCATGATGCGGACGGAGTCCGTCGGGATCAGTACAAGCAAACAAACAGTCGCATAAACATGCGACATAAATGAAGCGTCTCATGCGGCTCACCTCCAGCGCATGCGTAAATTTCTCGCACAGCCGGGGAGCCCGCATGCTGGATAAAGTTTCACCAGTAGAGAGCGCCCAAGTTGCATGCACTGTTCTCCATCCAGTATCTCGTGAGCATAAGGCACATACATTTCTGTTGCCAATCAATAGGCGCCTCCAGCTCGCCCATCGGGGAATAAAAAAAAGAACGGGTGGGCGAACATCTAGGATCAGTTAAAAGTGTTAAGGGTTGTGCTCGTTTTATTGCCCATATGAGGGAACACCATAAAGGAGATACCAAGGGATTGGAATTTGCGGGCTTAGAGAGGGTAGACAAGGTAAAACGGGGGGGCAACAGGGATAGGTTATTATACGGCGTGACCAAGCGTCCAGGAGGACGCGAAACGGCCGTCGCTAGGCCCACATCAGTCCCTCACTCCCACCTCCAATGCTGACAGGCCTACACCTGAGGTCACAAGGTATCACATGTACAATATTTTGCAGGCTTTGTATGCAATTATGAAATATGCTATGCACAGAATCCATTTTGATGTTGAACACTGGCAATAAATTTACATGCTTTGGACGGAAGATGCACGCTATCTGTTTCTAAATGTGTACAGTTTAAGTTACTTCCTTCTCAATTGTGGAGCGGAGCACATGTCTTGCATAAGCATTTTATATAGCATATAGCCTGTCAGCAACTAATTGACCACTTTGGGCACACCGTACCCGCACAAAAACTGGAAGCAACGCACCTCTTAAAGGAGAAGTGCCACGCCATCCTGTTTCTTCTGAATAACGCTATTGCTGTATTTACTGACTTGTATTTAAACTACTTTGCTCAACCACTTCCCAACTGCACATAGAGATTAGGCAGTGGGAAGCAAAAAAAAAAAAGTATGATATAATGAATTGTATGTGTAGTATGGATAATTACTAGAACATTAGTAGCAAAGAAAAAATTCTAATATTTTTATTTTCAGTTATATCTTTTTTTTTTTTTTTTTTTATATAACACTGCGTCATTCTCTAATATTTGCAGTTTACACACTAGACTCCGCATTCTAAATGATTTCACAGAGCAGACAAGTGAACTTTTGAACTTTCCTCTACAGAAAAACAAAATACAGTGACAGACACTTGAGACACTTGAGATAATAAGCTTCAGAAGACAGAGCTCTCTGCGACTTTGGAAGTCGGAGGGATCAGTGGCTCTTTTGCATAGATAACAGCTGGAGTTTCTTAACTCTTCCTGCACTGGAAACAATATTAGACATATATCCCTGCTGCTGTGTAGCTATACTGTATCTTAGCTGTACTACACATACAAATCATTATATCATAAGTTTATTTTCACTTCAGATTCCCTTTAACCTCCTTGGCGGTAAGCCGCGCAGGAGGTTTTCTCCGGCCCTGCTCGGCCGATTTGTTTAATTTTTTTTTTGGTGCACGCAGCTAGCACTTTGCTAGCTGCGTCAGCACACCGATCGCTGCTGCCCCGCGCTCGATCGCCGCTATCCGTCGCGTCGGGCGGTCCCCCCCCTCCAGACCCCGTGCGCTGCCTGGCCAATCAGTGCCAGGCAGCGCTGAGGGGTGGATCGGGACTCCCAATGACGTCCCAACGTCGGTGACTTCGGTGACGTCATCCCGCCCCGTCGCCATGGCGAAAGGGAAAGCCCTCCAGGAAATCCCGTTCAAAGAGATCGGAGATCGCCAAGGGAGATCGAAGCTGGCGGGGGGATGCCGCTGAGCAGTGGCTATCATGTAGCGAGCCCTGGGCTTGCTACATGATATAAGAAAAAAAAACTGCTGCGCTGCCTCCTGGCGGAATTTTTTAGACCACCAGGAGGGTTCAAGAGGAACTGTAGTGAAAATAACGTAATGAATAATAATCTCTGCCAGTAGTAAAGGTCAGGTCATACATGACCAGGCGGCACAAGTGTGCCGGGATCACACATGGCGTGTGCAGCTAGAGGGCACCAGTGGACGAGGAAGTACAGAGGCCACGGAAGAAAATCGCGTACAGCAGCAGAATCTTCTGGTTACAGCAGCTGGAGACGGATGGAAGCGACAGAGGGAGGACTCAGTACACGCCGCTGGATAGGTGTGAAGAAACTCGGAAAAGCCGACACGCATGGATGCAGGATGAGGCGGCTGTTTCCGCGGCTGGCATAGCAGAACGCGGAGAATGCGTCTGACGCGGCGGTTTGTACGCATAGGCCTGCTTCTCTCAGTAAGGCGGGATGCGGAGGAAACGCCGCACGCTCAGACAGCGTGGCGGAGGATTCCGCATCCCATACAGCAACAACATTACAACACATGACTGGTGTGGCTGGGACTGATAGTCCACACTGGTTTAGGAGGACGCGTGCGCGCGCAGAAATGCAGGGCCTTTATGGCAGTCAGAGGAGGGTCAGCTGACCAGGCCGGTCAGCTGACAATTGCAGCAACTTTCATTGGTCCAGCACTTAAGGGAGGTGCTGGAGAGCACTGGTGTATATATACTGGGTGCTGGTCATTCCTCTGGTGTCTGGCGTTGCGATCACTACGTGGTAGCACTCAGACCTTGTCAGTATCTGTGTTCTAGCATAGTTTCCAAAGGTGTTGACGATTACGGACCTCACACCTTAGCGTTAGGAATATTGAACTGTATTATTTATTATGACCTTCTGCCTGCCTGACTATCCTCCTGAACTCTGATTCTGTACCTTGCTATTTCTGATATCCTGTTGCCAAACTCTGCTCGTTCCTGGACTCTGTATTTGCCTCCTGATTCTGTACCTTGCTATTTCTGATATCCTGTTGCCAAACTCTGCTCGTTCCTGGACTCTGTATTTGCCTCCTGATTATGTACCTTGCTATTCTGATACTCCGTTGCCAAACCCTGCCTGTTCATTGGATTCCGTATCTGTCTCCTGAATCTGTACCTTATCTGTCTGTGTGTTAACGACCTGGCTTGCCCGACCTCGAGAACTGGCCTTACTGTTAGAGGCAGTTCCCAGACCTGTTAGTGACACCCTCTCACTGGTGTCACTCACGCTCTGTCCTTCCTACTCTCAGCCTAGCTCCTCCCCCGGGAGAGTCTAGGCCTACGGAAGGAACATACTCCTGTGCAGTACTCTACGTATTGCTGTTGCACTTAACACTCACTTGTTATCTGGTGTCCAGAGGTTAGTAGATATATCTGATTATCGGTGATACTGCAGATCATCAATAATCGGGTATATTCTGTATTCTCGGTGATACTGCAGTTCACCGGTAATCAGACCCTCTCTGTGTTACACCGATCGTTACAATAGGTAAGAGCCTGTAGGGGGGACACCTGTCCACACATTCGGAATGTAAGGCACAATTACTTTCCCCCCGCTTTTGGGAAGAAAAAGGGCGTCTTATATTGCAAAAAATACTTTAGATTAACTGCCTTGGGACATGTCAATTTAGATCCATGTCATGTTTTGGGATATTTATCTCCGACCTAGCATAGATTTCGATAGCTGCAATCGTACAAATTTGATGCCAAAGACTCAGCTATCATGTACAGCTGATTTGTTCCAGCAGGCATCAGGAGCCATAATCGATCATAGTGATCCCTTACCAAGGACCACCAGCATGCCTGCCACTTCTGCTAATACTGTGGCAGCAGCTGCCAGACATTAAGCCATTGGCACTGGATCATAATTATCCTTTACAGGACAGCATTGCAAGTTCTGTTCCTGTCACTTTTATAAAGTTAAAATACAAAACTAAATAAACAAATAGTAAAACAAAGTATTTGTAGTGTGAGCGTGAGCGTGAGTGTGTGTGTGTTTGTGTGTGTGTGTTTGTGTGTGTTTGTGTGTGTGTGTTTGTGTGTGTGTGTGTGTTTGTGTGTGTGTGTGTGTGTGTGTGTGTGTGTGTTTGTGTGTGTGTGTTTGTGTGTGTGTGTTTGTGTGTGTATGTGTTTATTTACATACATAATACATTTACACACAAACACTGGTACCTCTTGGGGCAACCAATCCATCCTAATCACCATCTGACCTAGTCCCCATCAGTGTAACCACCAGAGTAGGATCATCAACAAAGCAACCCAGGCAGGTGCCTTGGGCCTAGCATATGCCAAGGGGCCCACCTGCCATGTCCTTTCCACAGCGGCTTACTTAAAGCACATACAGTGGGAGCCAAAGCCTTTCCTAGGGCCCCACATCATTTTAATCAATTTCTGGTGACCACTATCTCTCCTCCCCGCATAAACAGGGCCGGATTTACCCTAAGGCACTGTTGGCATGTTCCTACACCTCTGATGATGGAAAGGCGGCTCACTCCCCTCCCTGAGCAGTGAGCACCTCTCTCCCTCCTTCCCTATGGAGAGTGCTGATGAGAGAGCATAAATGAGAGGTTACTCCCCCTGCTCTCAGCATTTCACTAACAAGATCTCTCTTCAGTCAGGGGCACCACTAGCTACTTAATATTGAGGATATTCTAGCTACCTAATACTTGGGGGTACCTCTAGCTACTTGATATTGAGGGTATTTCTGACTCCCTAAAACTAAGGGGCACCTGTAGCTACTTAACACTGGAGGTACTTCTGACTACTTAATGCTAAGGGGCACCTGTAGCTATCTATGACGTTTAAGGGTAGTAAGGGAGAAGTGACAGCTAGGCCAGCCAGCACACTTGCGGTGTAGTTTGGTGGGGGTTTGTAGGTTCATGGAGGGCAGAGTCTAGGGTGCCAGGACATCTGTGCCTATAGGCACCTGTGAGGTAAATCAGGGCCTGCTCATAATAGTGAAGCAGTTAGTGTTTTACCTACTCCAGCACCTAGTTCAATCTGTTTTTCCCTGCGGCATCTAACGCTGTCAGTCACTTCCATCCTGGATTCCATCCTGGATTGAGAGAAGGGAGATCAAGCAGCTATGGTAAAGGAGGACTGATTGGTAGAGATGGCCCAAACGGTTTGCCCGGTGGGTAGTTCGTGCGGATATCAGCTACCTGTGCCCGCAGCGGGTAGCGAATACATATCACGTTCAACCCGCCTCCTATACCTCATCATTGGGCTAAACTTTGACCCTCTACATCCCAGTCGGCAGACACATGGCAGCCAATCAGGCTGCACTCACCCACGGACCCCCCCCCCCCCCCCCCCATAAAAACGCTGCACTGTCGGCCATGTTCTCAGTCTGCTGATCTTGCTATAGTGAGAGCAGGGAGAGCTTGCTGGAAAGCTGGGGAAAGCGTTAGTTAGGCTGTTGTTAGCTTGTTCCTCGCTCAGTCTTGTTGCTGAAAGCACCCCACAAAAAGCTCTTTTGAGAGCTAATATTCTTCTGATCTGTGTTTTTTTGTGTGTGTGTGTGACCACAGGCATACACACAGCCCTGCCGCAGCTGGGCCTGGTTGCTGTACTGTGCCAGCCAGGCCCAGCACACTCTGTATTACCATTGCATATTTTCACTGTATTTGTGATTTAACTTACTAAAGCATAGCGGTCTTAGTGGGTGACACTGCATACATAGAGCCCACAGACAGTTGCCAGCCAGGCCAGCTGGGATTTGTAGTCCCACACTGTATTACCATACCATTGCATATCTTTTCACTGTATTTGTGCTTTAACTTACTAAAGCATAGCTGTATTTGTGGGTGACACTGCATACAGCCCACAGATAGACAGAGACAGTTAGCTAGGCTGTTCTTTATTGCTGAACCCACCCCAAAACAAAAACCCTTTTGAGGGCTCATATTCTATTCAGTGTGTGTGTGTGTGTGTGTGTGTGTGTGTGTGTGTGTGTGTGTGTGTGTGTGTGTGTGTGTGTGTGTGTGTGTGTGTGTGTGTGTGTGTGTGTGTGTGTGTGTGTGTGTGTGTGTGTGTGTGTGTGTGTGTGTGTGTGTGTGTGTGTGTGTGTGTGTGTGTGTGTGTGTGTGTGTGTGTGTGTGTGTGTGTGAGACAGACATTGCATACAGGCCAGGCCACAGTCATTGCTGGGCCCTGCAGTTATACTATCATCTTCAATCTATTACAAGCCAGCACACTGTCTATCATCATAAGCTGTGCTTAGCTTCCAACTGTATCTGTTATTGATATCTGTGTGGGTTACACACTGCATACAGGCCACAGACAGTTGCTGGCCTTTGTAGTTCTACTATACTCTTCTAACTATTACAAGCAAGCCAGCACACTATCTATCATAAGCAGTGCTTAGCTTGCCACTCAATTTGTGATTGAAAGTCTACTATATATAAATACTATATAGGATATCTCTCTGTGTGTGTTAAAGTACAAAGCCCAGTGATACACACACACACACACACACACACACACACACACACACACACACACACACACACACACACACACACACACACACACAGCTGCTGTGTATTTGACACTGATAATGTGCCTCTTTGTGATTATACACACTGTCTACAACTATTGAATATTGTTAGTAGTACTGCATACCCCAATATAGGAAAAATTACAGGAAGAGTCAGGCCACCTCGCTGGTATTTCCGAGGTCATCCTGGTGTGATTTTGTGCCGCTCTCGACAAAAGTACAGTGTTCAGAAGGCATGTACTCGCCTCAACCCCCAAAATTCTGAGGACGTTGTTGACTGGCTTAAACAGCAAACCACATCTTCTACAGCTTCCGCTCAGAACCTTTGTGACGCACCGTCCTCCTCCTGCTCAGCTTCTGGTTTCACACAAAAACTTAACACTACTACCACTAGCAACTCAGCTGCTCCAGTCAGTGGAGTTATTCACACATGATGCATTTAGTGATACACTTGGGGTCATCCAGCCAACACGTCCTTCAGCACCTGCTGTAGGCCGCCACCCAAATGCTGACATTCCAAAGCTCACCAGTGTGGCATTTTTTTTGTTTGTGTGCCTCTGATACCAGCAATGCCATCTACAACCTCTGCCAAAAGAATCTGAGTTGTGGGAAGCCCAACACCCAACTAGGGACAACTGCTTTGCGAAGGCACCTGATCGCAAAACACAAACACCAATGGTATGCACACATTAATAAAAGCAGCACACAAATATGAAAAACTATTTGTAGCAAGGTTATTTTGTGGGCGATGGGCAAAAAAAGATGCCCGTTGTTGCCAACACTTAAAGAAAGGTGAGCTTATCACACAGCTGAATGGAAGGCTCATGGTGAAGGAACTGCCCAGACCGAGCAGAAAAATTATAAAAAAAAATAGAATTACGCTTTAACATTTTTTTTTAATAAACTTTGTATTTCTTATTTTTTTATTAATAAACATGTGTAGAAATTTAACAGTCAACCTTTGTAGATGGTCTGGGCTGAGGTTTGCTGTGTTCTTTACACATATGTAGTGAGTGGGAATGCCACATCCTTGCCTGAGATGGTGGGAGAGCAGAAAAATTATTATTGAAACTAAAATTATTCTTTACTTTTTTTTTTGTTTTTAAATAAATAAATTTGTATCTCTTACATTGTTATAAAAAACAAATCTATCCATAACCATAAATAACTTTCAAAATATATTTTTTTCAATAATCTACCTTTCCCTGAAATGTATCAAAACCAATAATACACTTGATCCAAAAAAGCTGAGATGCATTCCATTGCTTTCAAGTCTCCCTTGCGTGGCTCTGCATTGGGTTTAGGTGACACACCACCCCCACCACGAATGGCAAGCAGGCCTGCTGCGGCCAGCCTGACACCTGTTGACTTTTTTTTGAAAATTATCAATTAGAATTATTTTATTACCTTGAAATGTTGTATTTTTATAAATAAATTTGTGTTTATTACTCTGAAACTGATCAAAACAGATACTACAACTTGAGAAGGCGTAGGTGTTTGAACACAGCACAAGTTCTTTATGGCAACGTACAGGTCAGCTCTCGTCGGCAGGTATTAGCTCTGGAATAACCACAGTTATCAAAGTAACGTTTCAGGAAAAATAACTTTTTAATTTTCAATAAATCAAAACAAAAAGTATTTTTCAATTTCATCTTCATGGCATGCACTCTCGCCAACGTGTGCACAAACACGGCCATCACTACACGAACATTGCCGCCCAGAGGACTGACATTTTATGTCCTTGGAGTGTCAACTAATGAC
Source organism: Hyperolius riggenbachi (assembly GCF_040937935.1). Taxonomy (NCBI): domain Eukaryota; kingdom Metazoa; phylum Chordata; class Amphibia; order Anura; family Hyperoliidae; genus Hyperolius; species Hyperolius riggenbachi. Next base: position 302,321,469 of record NC_090649.1, read on the forward strand.
AACCCTTTGTTGCGGCTATTTGCGGTGGTGCATTAAACAGTGAGTTTGGTCTGTCAGTGTGAAGCAGTACACTACTTACACTACCTGATCCAGTGGCGGACATACGGCCGTGCAGGCCGTGCCGCCGCACGAGGGCCCCTGAAGTTCCGCTGCTTCAGGGGCCAATTAAGTATTGCAGGGTTTTTTTTTTAATTTTACCTTTTATTTTTATTTTAACCTGGGGGGCCCCTACTCCTGTCCTCCCCCCTCACATCGGCCCCCCCCCCTCCCCCTCATGCGATGCGGCGGGAGAGCAGAAAATACAGGAAGTCTCCGCCGGGGCTGCAGCAGACACTAGAGGCTGCTGCCGCTTGGTCTCCCGTGTCTCCAACTTTGTACACTGCTCGCTACTTCCTGGTTTAGTAGCGAGCAGTGTACAAAGTTGGAGACACGGGAGACCAAGCGGCAGCAGCCTCTAGTGTCTGCTGCAGCCCCGGCGGAGACTTCCTGTATTTTCTGCTCTCCCGCCCGCCGCCGCCGCCGCGCATACCGGGAGGGGGGCCCCGAGGTGAGTGAGGGAGGATAGGAGTCGGGCCCCCCACCCGGATAGCTACACACCCATCCACCCGGCTACCTTACCCACCCGGCTACCCACACACTCACCCGGCTACCTACCCACCCGGCTACCTAACCACCCACCCGGCTACCTAACCACCCACCCAGCTACCTTACCGGCTACCTAACCACCCTGCTGGCTACCTACCCACCCGGCTACCTACCCACCCGGATACCCACACACCCACCCGGCTACCTACCCGGCTACCTAACCACCCACCCGGCTACCTACCCACCCGGCTACCTACCCGGCTACCTAACCACCCTGCCGGCTGCCGACCCACCCACCCGGCTACCTACCCGGCTACCTAACCACCCTGCCAGCTACCTACCCACCCACCCGGCTACCTACCCACTCGGCTACCTAACCACCCACCCGGCTACCTACCCACCCGGCTACCTACCCGGCTACCTAACCACCCACCCGACTACCTACCCACCCGGCTACCCACCCACCCGGCTACCTAACCACCCACACATCTACGCACTCACCCGGCTACCTACCCACCCGGCTACCTAGCCACCCACCCGGCTACCTACCCACCCAGCTACCTAACCACCCAGCTACCTAACCACCCTGCCGGCTACCTACCCACCCACCCGGATACCTACCCACCCACCCGGCTACCTACCCACCCAGCTACCTACCCGGCTACCTAACCACCCACCCGGCTACCCACCCGGCTACCTAACCACCCACACATCTACCCACCCGGCTACCTAACCACCCACCCGTCTACCTACCCACCCAGCTACCTAACCACCCTGCCGGCTACCTACCCACCCGGCTACCTACCCACCCGGCTACCTACCCACCCGGCTACCTACCCACCCGGCTACCTACCCACCTGGCTACCCACCCACCCGGCTACCCAACCACTCACCCGGCTACCTACCCGGCTACCTAACCACCCACCCGGCTACCTACACACCCACCCGGCTACCTACCCACCCACCAGGCTACCTACCTACCTACCCACCCGGCTACCTACCAACCCACCAGGCTACCTACCTAAAGACCCACCAGGCTACCTACCCACCCACCCAGCTACCTAACCACCCACCTACCCACCCACCAGGCTACCCACCCACCCGGCTACCCAGCCACCCACCAGGCTACTTACCCACCCGGCTAAGGGCTGCCTACCTACCTACCCACCAGGCTACCTATCCACCCAACCACCCATGGGAGCTGCGCGCTGGATGGAGGCTGGGACAGGAGGTCTGCTGCTGCAGGTGAGTAAATGGTTTTTTTTATTATTTATTTTAGCAGGTGTATGTTCTGGGCAGGTCTGCCACATGATTGCGTGTATGTTCTGGGCAGGTCTGCCACATGATTGCGTGTATGTTCTGGGCAGGTCTGCCACATGATTGCATGTATGTTCTGGGCAAATTTGCTACATGATTGCATGTGTTTTCTGGGCAAATCTGCCGACATGATTGCACGTATTTTCTGGGCATATCTGCCGACATGATTGCACGTATTTTCTGGGCATATCTGCCGACATGATTGCACGTATTTTCTGGGCATATCTGCCGACATGATTGCACGTATTTTCTGGGCATATCTGCCGACATGATTGCACGTATTTTCTGGGCATATCTGCCGACATGATTGCACGTATTTTCTGGGCATATCTGCCGACATGATTGCACGTATTTTCTGGGCATATCTGCCGACATGATTGCACGTATTTTCTGGGCATATCTGCCGACATGATTGCACGTATTTTCTGGGCATATCTGCCGACATGATTGCACGTATTTTCTGGGCATATCTGCCGACATGATTGCACGTATTTTCTGGGCATATCTGCTCACATTATGTGTATTTTCATGAGAAAACCTGCACAATTATGTGAATTTTCTGGGGAAAGGGTCACCAAAACCTGGGCCCACTGTCTTTGCGTTGCACTTTTCAAGGGAACCTGAGGTGAGAATAATATTGAGGCTGCCATATTTCTCTCCTTTTAAGCAATACCAGTTGCCTGGTTGCCGTTCTGGTCCTCTGCCTCTTATTCTTTCAACCATAGACCCTGAACAAGCATGCAGCAGGTCAGGGGTTTCTGACAATATTGTCAGAACTGAGAAGATTAAGCTGCATGCTTGTTGCTGGTGTAATTCAGTTTATTACTGCAGCCAAATAGATCAGCAGGGCCGCCAGGCAACTAGTATTGTTTAAAAGGAAATAAATATGGCAGCCTCCATATCACTCTCACCCCGGGATCACTTTAAATTACAGTTAGCTCCGCCCTTATCCGGTCATTGCCACGCCCATTTTTTGCCGCGGCGCTACGCGCCGCAGGTTCTATCCACACCCATTTTTTGCTGCGGCGTGCTTCGCGCGTCGTAGGTTATAGCCACGCCCATTTTTTGCCGCGGCGCGCCGCAGGTCAGGGGGGCCCACAATTGATATTTTGCACAGGGGCCCACTGCTGCCTGTGTCCGCCACTGACCTGATCCATGTATACACACGCAACGCAAGATCTTTTCAAGCACTTTATGCCTCCAATTTAGGAATGCAATGTGATTTTTGCCCTTTAGGGATTATAACCCTGCTCTGTGTCAAATCTGTAATTTTCCCCGGGACTTTTGGCTTGTATCTCAGTCCGCCATGCCCCCATCCAGGTGTTAGACCCCTTGAAACATCTTTTCCATCACTTTTGTGGCCAGAAACAGTGTTTGTAGTTTTTAAAGTTCGTCTGCCCATTGAAGTCTATTGCAGTTCGCCGAGTTTGCCCGTTCGCCTTTTGCAGAAGGTTGAGTCCGCGTTCCGTGGACCCAAAATCTGAGGTTCGAGCCATTGCTGGAATATACCACATACCAGAACTACTCCGCAGTGCCTGCTGTCTTCCACAAACAATCTCACCACAAATCTGGAACATTGGTTTATTCAGGAGTAACCAAATCATTTTTGGGATTCATTTTTACAGACCTTAGCTGTAAGAATGTTTAGCTTTCGTGAGAAAAATACAGATCACTGTTATATTGTCGGTTAACACTTTATGTTGATCTGACGTTAATTCTTTGAGTAGCCATGAAAGATAGCTGAAAAGCTGTTCGGAATCATTCACTATTTTGGAAAGAGACATGTCTGTACAGAGTTCATTCCCCACAGTTCACACTCTGAACTGGGAAACTGAAGGTGCCCATTAAAGACGAGCTTCCGAATTCCACAGAAAAAAACAAAACTTTTTTTTATTATTATTTTTTTCATTATTAATTTTTTGTGGGAGCAGGATAGATACAATTGTTTATCTCAGCAGTTTATTTTCATCTTGGCTTCACATTAAAGCACATCTGAATTGGTTAAAAAAAATAAAAAGATTTTTACTTACCCGGGGCTTCTTCAAGCCCCGCGTAGTCTTCCAGGTCTCTTTGTGTCCTTTCCGGTGTGCCACTGCTCCCTCATAAATCTCTGCGACTGGAGCTCTATTTGCAGCTACTGAACATACACAGTTCTATTTGTGCGCCTCCTTGATTGCACTTCCATCACTGGAAACACTCTGCGCATGTGCAAAACAATTCTTTTGAGTTCACTATGGGAGGGTGTTTAAAGAAGTGGGCAGATGGGACCATGCATGCATAGTAACTTGCCACTGGAGGTCCAGTCGCAGATCCTTCAGAGGGGGGCAGCAGCAACAGAGCCAGAGGGGACACTGTGGACACAGAGGGCTCTGAAAGACTATGGGGAGGGGAAGCAGGCATGAAAAAGTCCCAGGTAAGTAAAAAGTCACTTTTTTCCCAATTCAGGTGTGCCTTAAGGAAATGATTGAAAATGCGATCATTCAGGATGCATTCAGTCCACTAGCGTCTTTGTGTTTCATAAAATACAATAATTCACTAAAAATTATACTGTTAATGGGCACCTTTATTTTGCATGTTGCATGTTTTTGTACCTTCATCCCTGATAATTGGCATTCAGTATAGCTATAGTTTAGCATGCCTCCTTAACCACTTTCAGATAGCAGTGATTGAAATCTACGCCCTGTTTGGAGGCTCTCATTCCTGCCAGGACATAGATTTCACTCACCGCCGTTGTGCGCTCTCGCCACTATCATCGCTCCCATCGATCACATCACTCTCTAACCATCGCAGCTCAGTTGCCCTGCTGTCGGTATGAAAGCAGAGCTCCATGAGCCCGTCAGGAGCCAATTTCATTGGCTCCTGACACTGGCGGCATCAATTTTTTATTGGCTCAAAATAGTCACAGGGTCCGGAGCAAATGAAATCAGCTGAGACAGCAGAGTGGGTGGCCTGAGGTCATAGGTGTATGGGGTGAATGACATAGCATTTATTCAGTGCGGCAATTTGTCTGTATGTGCCGCTTTGTAGTACCAGCGGTCTCTGGTCCTTGAAGGACTACTGGGGGGGGGGGGGGGGGGGGCAGGGAGAAAAAGAGTAGAACTTACCCGGGGCTTCTAATGGCCCCCCCGCAGACATTCTTCCAAGCCTCCGGTTTACTTCTGGAATTTCTGACTTTAACGTCAGAAAACCATTGTGCCTGCGTGGCCGTGTCCCCACTCCCACTGACGTCACCAGGAGCATATTGTGCAGGCGCAGACCATACTGGGCCTGCAAAATACACTCCTGATGACGTCAGCGGGAGCGAGGGTGCTGCCGCGCAGGCGCAGTGGTTTCCCGACTTTAAAGTCAGAAATTCCGGAAGTGAACTGGAGGCCGGGACCGGAGCATCGGTGAGTGGCTGCGCGGGCACAGGATGTCTGCGGGGGACCAATAGAAGCCCCAGGTAAGTTCAAGTCTTTTTCCCCCTAACTCCCTATGGTACTCCTTTAAGGGGCCAGAAAAACTGCTGGTACTGAAGGGGTTAACTATCTGAATGCTGCCTGTAAGTACATACCACAATGTTGTCACTACATACATAAACACAGCTATCCTGGTGATTAGTTATTCTTCATCAAAAGAATGTTTTAGATTTTGCTTTGTTAGGCACTTCTTGCAAAAATAAACTGCAGCAGCATTGCTGATTTTATCTCATGTTCACAGTAACGAAGAGCTGAACATGAAGTCACTTGCAAAATAACATGTTGTACATGTCATCATTTATCTTTTGGAGTGCTGTATCCACTATTTCAGGAATGTAAGCAAGATGCTAGTTCCAGGTTTTGGTTTGTAAACTATGATGTCATTGTAGCAGAATGATATTGAGGGTGTATGGAAAGAAACTACCTTCAAAACACTGGATAATTCAGTGTGTGTGTTGTGAGTTCAGTATTGTATGCACAGTTTTTAATAAGGAGTTTCATAACTTAAAGAGGAAGTGCAACCAAGGATTGAACTTCATCCCAACCAGTAGCTGATACCCCCTTTCCTACAAGAAAGCTTTACCATTTCTGAAACGGTTTATCAGGGGGCTCTGTATGGCTGACATTGTGGTGAAACCCCTCCCACAGTGTGATGTCAGCACCTAGGTACTGACATATCCCAGCAGTAAAGATGTCGCCATGTGATACATTTCAGAATGTAAGTCAGAGAGAGGAAAGATTTTACAATGGGCGAACACTGACCAATTCATTTATAAATAATTATTGTAAAAATGAAGCACTTTTTTCATTCTGTTATTTTCACTGCAGTTCCTCTTTAAAGACATAACTCTTTATTGTAGTGGTATTGGAACTGAGATGCTTTACAAAGACAAATTGTAAAGAACATACTCATACTTATGATGTTTTCAGTCCAGCTTCCACAGCCAAAATGGAGGGGGGTACACACAGCACTTGGGATATATTTTAAACAAAATTATATTTTGAAATCTGACATGTTTTCTCTGCCTATGGTTAAGAGTAAAAGTTATAATACAATAAAACCTGAATTACTAAATTACCTGAATTACTAAGGATTGTAGTATAAATGAATTGTTAGGAGACCATAAGGTAAATTCACAAACAGGTGGGTGCAGACAGCAATTTACGTTGCAAATTATGTAAACTGTGTAACGTGCAGCATACATGCAACACTTACATTGTTTCAATGAACAGGTAACGTAAGTTATGCAGTTAGTATAATTCGCTACATAAATTGTATATGTCACTGTAAACTAAAAATGCACCATCTTTACATGTTAAGTGTAGTTTTCGTTTGTGAATTTGCCCCCCCCCCCCCCCCCCCCCAGCTATAAGACTAGTCTGTGTTTACACTCAGACTGCTTGCCTGGCTGCCTGCTTGTGGTGATTCACTCCAGGCTGCATCCACTTTACAAGCTACTGAGAGGGGCAGACCACTGTTTACAATTAGCATTATTAGTATCTTTATCAGTCAAGAGAAGCAAAGATAATAAACACACATTGCTAGAATCTTTAACCCCTTAACCACCATATCAACAAGATTCTTTCAGCAATGTGATAATTAAACTATAAACTGAGGAGTTGATAGCAACTCCCCTGTACAGAGACATGGTCTAGCCCTCTGTGAGCCGGAAGTATTCAGATACATTTTGTATTCAACACTGACTCCAAAACTGACGGAGGATTTTACAGCTGAGAGGAACAGCTGTGTGAGGAATCAAATTGCTCCTAGTACTTGTCCTAATGTGTGCTACAACATACAGCATTTAAAAATAAATGCATACATCGATAGTATTCCTTTAAGCTCCACTTCAATCTAAAAATAGAACACACTTTGCATATAGAGATGGCTCGAACCTCAGATTTTGGGTCCGCGGACCGTGGACGCAAACTCCCGCAAAAAGTCCACGGACCGGCGAACTTGGCAAACCGCAATAGACTTCAATGGGCAGGCGAATTTTAAAAAGTACAAACATGATGGAAAAGATGTTTCAAGGGGTCTTACACCTGGAGGGTGCATGGCGGAGAGGGATACACGCCAAAAGTCGCAGGGAAAATTACGGATTTGATGCAGAGCAGGTTTATAATCCCTAAAGGTCAGAAATCACATTTCATTGCTAAATTGGAGGCATAAAGTGCTTTAAAACATCTTGCATGTGTAGACATGGATCAGGTAGTGTAAATAGTGTACTGCTTCACACTGACTGACCAAACTCACTGTTTAACTCACCACCACAAACGTTTGCCAAATTGCGATTAGTTGACACTCCAGGACATACACTGTCAGTCCTTTCGGTAGCAATGTTTGTGTAGTGATGGCCGTCCAGAAGTACTACAAGAAAAATCATGCACTGTTCCTGTTCAGTGACAGGCTTTGTTGTGTGGGGCCAACAAATTATTTCTGACCCACTGCTACTTAGTAGCATTTCAGCTTCCACACCAGGAGATTATGGATGGATGGAAGCTGTACCTTATGGCATCTCTCTCCACTAGTTCCACTAGGTACCCGCTGCTACTTAGTAGCATTTTAGCTTCCACACCAGGAGATTATGGATGGATGGAAGCTGTACCTTGTGGCATCTCTCTCCACTAGTTCCACTAGGTACCCACTGCTACTTGTTAGTAGCCTTGCAGGTTCCACACCAGAAGATTATGGATGGATGGAAGCTGTACCTTATGGCATCTCTCTCCACTAGTTCCACTAGGTACCCGCTGCTACTTAGTAGCAGCACCAGAGAAGATTGTGGTGTAAAGAGATCATGAAGTGTCAGATGGACAGCTCAGCACAGTTCAGTATTATGAAATCCCGCAGTTACAGACCTACTTTGGTACTTTTGAAAATCAATACCCCCCGGGCCAATCTCAGACAATCAGGGCCGGTGTGGTGGTAATTGCTTTGGAATTCAGCAGCTCCGCGGCAACTGGATTCAGCCCTGCCCCCAGCAGCCCATTGCTGTTCTGATTGGGCTAAATTCAGCTCTGTTGCGTCAGGAAAGGGAGCAGGGCATTGGCTGAAAGCTCCTGCTTCTCCTGGCATCCTCTCTGGAGCACTGTGTGTGTGTATGTGTGTAGGCTCCGCCTCCGGCCTGTGGAGACCACCCTGGTACAGACTACTTGCCAGGCTGCTCTGTATGCACACATGGGGAGAAGCAGCCAGCAGGGCTTTCAGTGCAGCAAGTTCCCCAGTGCAAAGAAAGACACCACACTGCACTGGCTGCAGGAGAGGATCAGGTGCCTGGCTGGGAATGCCTTCTGCTGCATGCCTGTGAGTTTCTGACACCCCCTCCCCCACCCCACAGCATTAGGTGGTCTGTTTTTCCCCTCTCCCTCTATAGAGACACCACATCTCCCAGCAGGTCACCTTCCCCAATAGCTGGCACTAAAGCTGCCAGCATACCCTTGTCATCTATAGAGGCACTACTGTTCCTAGCATGCCCATCCCCTCCATAAAGCTACTACTAGTCCCTGCATGCCCCTTTCTTTCAATAGGTGCACCAAAGTTCCCAGGCAGTCTCCCCCTTCCCTATAGAGGCACTAAAGCTGTCAGCATGCCCTTCTCCTCAATAGAGGCACTACTGCTCTGAGCATGGCCCTCCCCTTCTATGGAGGAACCACAGCCCCAGCAAGTCTTTCTCCTATAGAGGCACTACTTTTCCCAGCAGGCCCTTCTCCTCCATAGAGGCACTACTGTTCCCAGCATGCCATCCCCCTCCATAGAGACACTACAGGCCAAGCAAGTTTCCCCCTCTCCTATAGAGGCACTAAAGCTAACAGCATGCCCTTCTCCTCCATAGAGGCACTACTGCTCTCAGCATGCCCATCCCCCTCCATAGAGGTACCGAAGCCCCAACATGCCCCTTTCCTCAATAGAGGCACTACAACTCCCAGCAAGCCCCTCCCTATAAGCACCATGGCTCCCGTCATGCTCCTTCCCTTCCATAGAGGTACCACAGGTCCAAGCAAACCCCCCCTCCATATATTGTTGGATTGTTCCCCAGGGCCCCACAGCTGGTTGCTGCCCCCCCCCCCTCTGGTGGTCTCCCCAAATTGAATAGTGGACCCCTAGAGACTGCAGAGTATTTCCAGCGGAGCGCACTCACCTGTCCATCTGGCACGCTCATCTGTGTCCTAACATCTCCATCTTCACAGGTGCCTCATCTCAGTGACCCAGCAGCACATGAGTGTGTACATGTCACCAGGTCATGGAGATGAGGTGCCTGTGAGAAATAAGCACACAGATGGAGGGAGCCTGCCGGCCGGACAAGTGTGTGAGCTCCACTGCAAATACTCTACAGAGGCACCAGGGGACCCTTATTGAAAAAGGCCTGAGGACACCTGGGGGACAATCTAATACTATATGGAGGAGGAGAGGCATGCTGGGAGCTGTGGTACTGCTATTAAAGGGGAAGAGCATGATGGGAGCTGTAGTGCCTCTATACAGAGCATTGGGTGGGTGGGTGGGGGGGGCATGCTGGGAGCTGCTTGCAGTTTGTCCCCATGGTAACACCGGCCCTGGCTAGCCCGTTGTTTGGTCCGTCTTTGGTTGAATATGTTCTTTCAGTATATGAGCATTATGTGGGCTAGTGTATCTGTACTACGTATGCACAAGTAACATCCGCACATTCCCAGCATGGACACGCTTGCCCACAGTC